>NC_068430.1:50860660-51075660 GCF_023373465.1 Oncorhynchus keta | reverse complement strand
CATGTTTATAAGGTACATTAGAAGTAGGGACTATTGTGTTGTGGGTGAGATGGAATGATATACACAGGTAGTATCACATTTTCATTTCATTACAGTACAACGGTTTGATTTGTTTGATCGTAGCTAGCTACATAGCTAGCTACATAGCCGTCTTTGTTTCAAAGATAATTGTGTAGTCTAGAGCGATTTCCTAGGTTAGCTAGCCAGCTATTGTCGTTCTTTAACTCAACGTAACGTAAACAACACTGCTAGCTAGCCAGCTAGCCCCGAATAGCAGCACTGTAGAAATTATTACACTCAACGGAACGACTTGATTAGTGTAGTGTCAACAACGCAGCTACTGCCAGCTAGCCTACTTTAGCAGTACTGTATCATTTTAATCATTTTAGTCAATAAGATTCTTGCTACGTAAGCCTAACTTTCTGAACATTCGAGACGTGTAGTCCGCTTGTCATTCCAATTTCCTTGCATTAGCGTAGCCTTTTCTGTAGCCTGTCAACTATGTGTCTGTCTATCCCTGTTCTCTCCCTCTGCACAGACCATACAAACGCTCCACACCGCGTGGCCGCGACCACCCTAACCTGGTGGTCCCAGCGCGTACGACCCACGTGGAGTTCCAGGTCTCTGGTAGCCTCTGGAACTGCCAATCTGCGGCCAACAAGGCAGAGTTCATCTCAGCCTATGCCTCCTCCAGTCCCTTGACTTCTTGGCACTGACGGAAACATGGATCACCACAGATAACACTGCTACTCCTACTGCTCTCTCCTCGTCCGCCCACGTGTTCTCGCACACCCCGAGAGCTTCTGGTCAGCGGGGTGGTGGCACCGGGATCCTCATCTCTCCCAAGTGGTCTTTCTCTCTTTCTCCCCTTACCCATCTGTCTATTGCCTCCTTTGAATTCCATGCTGTCACAGTTACCAGCCCTTTCAAGCTTAACATCCTTATCATTTATCGCCCTCCAGGTTCCTCGGAGAGTTCATCAATGAGCTTGATGCCTTGATAAGCTCCTTTCCTGAGGACGGCTCACCTCTCACAGTTCTGGGCGACTTTAACCTCCCCACGTCTACCTTGACTCATTCCTCTGCCTCCTTCTTTCCACTCCTCTCCTTTTGACCTCACCCTCTCACCTTCCCCCTACTCACAAGGCAGGCAATACGCTTGACCTCATCTTTACTAGATGCTGTTCTTCCACTAACCTCATTGCAACTCCCTCCAAGTCTCCGACCACTACCTTGTATCCTTTTCCCTCTCGCTCTCATCCAACACTTCCCACACTGCCCCTACTCGGATGGTATCGCGCCGTCCCAACCTTCGCTCTCTCTCCCCCGCTACTCTATCCTCTTCCATCCTATCTTCTCTTCCCTCTGCTCAAACTTTCTCCAACCTATCTCCTGATTCTGCCTCCTCAACCCTCCTCTCCTCCCTTACTGCATCCTTTGACTCCCTATGTCCCCTATCCTCCAGGCCGGCTCGGTCCTCCCTCCCGCTCCGTGGCTCGACGACTCATTGCGAGCTCACAGAACAGGGCTCCGGGCAGCCGAGCGGAAATGGAGGAAAACTCGCCTCCTGCGGACCTGGCATCCTTTCACTCCCTCCTCTCTACATTTTCCTCCTCTGTCTCTGCTGCTAAAGCCACTTTCTACCATTCTAAGTTCCAAGCATCTGCCTCTAACCCTAGGAAGCTTTGCCACCTTCTCCTCCCTCCTGAATCCTCCCCCTCCCTCCTCCCTCTCTGCAGATGGTCAACCATTTTGAAAAGAACGATGACATCCGATCCTCGTTTGCTAAGTCAAACGACACCGCTGGTTCTGCTCACACTGCCCTACCCTATGCTCTGACCTCTTTCTCCCTCTCTCTCCAGATGAAATCTCGCGTCTTGTGACGGCCGGCCGCCCAACAACCTGCCCGCTTGACCCTATCCCCTCCTCTCTTCTCCAGACCATTTCCGGAGACCTTCTCCCTTACCTCACCTCGCTCATCAACTCATCCCTGACCGCTGGCTACGTCCCTCCCGTCTTCAAGAGAGCGAGAGTTGCACCCTTCTGAAAAAACCTACACTCGATCCCTCCGATGTCAACAACTACAGACCAGTATCCCTTCTCTCTTTTCTCTCCAAAACTCTTGAGCGTGCCGTCCTTGGCCAGCTCTACCGCTATCTCTCTCAGAATGACCTTCTTGATCCAAATCAGTCAGGTTTCAAGACTAGTCATTCAACTGAGACTGCTCTTCTCTGTATCACGGAGGCGCTCCGCACTGCTAAAGAACTCTCTCTCCTCTGCTCTCATCCTTCTAGATTGCTGCCTTCGATACTGTGAACCATCAGATCCTCCTCTCCACCCTCTGCACACAAGGCGGCCCAATTGCGTCCTACCTGACAGGTCGTCCTACCAGGTGGCGTGGCGAGAATCTGTCTCCTCACCACTGGTGTCCCCAGGGCTCTGTTCTAGGCCCTCTCTTATTCTCGCTATACACCAAGTCACTTGGCTCTGTCATAACCTCACATGGTCTCTCCTATCATTGCTATGCAGACGACACACAATTAATCTTCTCCTTTCCCCTTCTGATGACCAGGTGGCGAAGCATCTCTGCATGTCTGGCAGACATATCAGTGGATGACGGATCACCACCTCAAGCTGAACCTCAGCAAGACGGAGCTCCTCTTCCTCCCGGGAAGGACTGCCCTTCCATGATCTCGCCATCATTGACAACTCCATTGTGTCCTCCTCCCAGAGCGCTAAGAACCTTGGCGTGATCCTGGACAACACCCTACGTTCTTAACATCAAGGCGGTGTCCCGTTCCTGTAGGTTCATGCTCTACAACATCCGCAGAGTACGACCCTGTCTCACACAGGAAGCGGCGCAGGTCCTAATCCAGGCACTTGTCATCTGTCTTGATTACTGTGTGGCTGGGCTCCCTGCCTGTGCCATTAAAACAACTCATCCAGAACGCCGCAGCCCGTCTGGTGTTCAACCTTCCCAAGTTCTCTCATCTCCGCTCTCTCCACTTGTCGCATCAAGACCATGGTGCTCGCCACGGAGCTGTGAGGGGGGCACCTCAGTACCTCCAGGCTCTGATCATTGACTCATCCACCTCTGGCCTGATCGCCTCCCTACCACTGAGAAGGTTCGCTGCTCTGGCCCCCCAATGGTGGAACAAACTCCCTCACGACGCCAGGACAGCGGAGTCAATCACCACCTTCCGGAGACACCTGAAACCCCACCTCTTCAAGGAATACCTAGGATAGGGTAAGTAAGGGTAGGTAATCCTTCTCCCCCCCCAACAAGATTTAGATGCAAGTGGCTGTTCCACTGGTTGTCATAAGGTGTATGCACCAATTTGTAAGTCGCTCTGGATAAGAGCGTCTGCTAAATGACTTAAATGTAATGTAAAATGTATGTGCAAATGTATTTGTAGCAGGAGGCGAGCTACATACGAGGCCTGTGTTTGAGAATGTTTACATAACGCTGTTAATATGGCTGCAGGGGCAGTATTGAGTAGCTTGGATGAAAGGTACCCATAGTAAACAGCCTGCTCCTCAGCCCCAGTTACTAATATATGCATATTATTATTAGTATTGGATAGAGAACACTCTGGAGTTTCTAAAACTGTTTGAATGACGTCTGTGAGTATAACAGAACTCATATGGCAGGCAAAAACCTGAGGAGAAATCCAAACAGGAAGTGAGAAATCTGAGGTTTGTAGGTTTTCAATACAGTTGAATAGTATGTGGCTCAGAATTTTGTCCCATTGAAATCCCCTTGAGATATGAATGAAGTTGCACTTCCTAGGGCTTCCACTAGGTGTCAACCGTCTATAAAAATTTGAATGAGGCTTCTACTGTGTTGTGGGACTGAATAAGAACAGAATAAGCCATTTTCTGGTCACGCACATTCCACATTGCTCCTCAAGAAACAAAGGAATTCTCCGGTTGGAACTTTATTGAAGATATATGATAAAAATATGCTCATGATTGATTCTGTACTTAGTTTAAAATGGTTCTTCGACCTGGAATATAACTTTTTGAAGTGTTTTCCGAAGTAACGCTTGACCAGAATGAGTGTTTGGATATGTATACCAAACGCACTAACAAAATGAGATATTTGGACATAAATAATGGACATTTTCGAACAAAACAAACATGTATTGTAGACCTGGGATTCCCGGGAGTGCATTCTGATGAAGATCATCAAAGGTAAGGGAATATTTATCATGTAATTTCTTGTTTATGTTGACGCCATCTTTGCGCCTGTGGTGTTTTTAAATTGAGCGCCGTCTCAGATTATTGCATGCATTTCCTTTTCCGTAAAGTTTTTTTGAAATCTGACCCAGCGGTTGCATTAAGGAGAGGTATATCTATAATTCCATGTGTATAACTATATTATCATCTACATTTATAATGAGTATTTCTGTATTTTTATATTATCATCTACATTTATTATGAGTATTTCTGTTGAATGATGTGGCTATGCAAAATCACTTGTTTTTGGAACTAGTGAATCTAACGCGCCAAAGTAAATTCAGAATTTTAAAAATATAAATCTGAACTTTATCAAACAAAACATGCATGTATTGTGTAACATGAAGTCCTATGAGTGTCATCTGATGAAGATAATTCAAGGTTAGTGATTAATTTTATCTTTATTTCTGGTTTTTGTGAAGGCTATATTTTGCTGGAAAATTACTGTGCTTATTGTGGTTTGGTGTAGACCTAACATAATCGTTTTGTAGTGCTTTCGCTGAAAAGCCTATTTGAAATCGAACACTTTGGTGGGATTAACAACGAGAATAGCTTTAAAATGATAGAAGACACATGCATGTTTTAGGAATTATAATTATGAGATTTCTGTGGTTTGAATTTTGGCACCCTCTATTTTCACTGGTACTTGTCATATATATCCCGGTATCGGGATTGCAGCCATAACAGGTTAATGCATCATATAAAAGGATAGATGTTGGAGTAATTGTCCACTGGACAACATTCGAGAGGCATTGAGGTAAAACGTATATATACAGTGCTGAGTTACCTCAAGAGGATGTAGCGTTGATTAGGGCTACGTACTTGCCTATCAGGTGACGGGCCTATCAGGTGGACGAAGAAGGAGATGGGGAACAAAGTGAAAATAACATGGCTTGGGAACACCTCTTATAACCTGTGGCCTGATGGGGAAGACAGGGTTAAAGAAGGAAGTTTTCTAGGGCCTTCATTTTTGTGGAATCCAAGCAGAAAATAATTCTGTAGACATAGAATCAGGTGAAGAGAGAGTGGGAATTGTCATGTTATCAAACTTTGGGTTTTCTTCGCATATATAATTATGCATAGCTTACCACATTGTTAATACTGTTATGTTTTGTGTTTCTTGTTGCTTCTCATGTCCTGTGCTATCACTCTCTTAGGAACTTAAAGGAGAAAGTTGAAATGGGAAAAGGTCAGCAGCTCCAGCGGACACATTATTGTCAGTGTTCTCGGAGAAGTGGAAATAAGAGTGTGCATGGTGTGACTATAGAACAGAGGCCATACGTCTCTGAGTTTGTAAACCTCACTGTGAATGTAAATCATATTTATATTTTTTGGTCCATGTTTGTCATAATTTGTGGTTCATTTATAAGTCATTTCCAAGTTTATGTACGTTGTACAGTAGGAAGCTAATGTTCAAGAGGAGGGACTGTTGGGTTCTGAAAATATGAAATATACTTATTCATGTCACTGAGGGAGAGACGGGAATGTATAACGTTTACATTCTGTCCGGATATGTTATTGTTCGCCATCAGGGATCCTATGGGAGGAAAAAAGACGGTCTGGTACGAGTCAACATGACAGCCGTGAGTTGGGGAGGAGTGAGCACTTTGGGGCAGAGGTCCGGTTAGAGGAAGTAGAGGAAGAAGAGGTATCACTAAGATTCTGTCTAGCAACAGAGATACATTGGCTGTTCAGATGTGTAGGAGGAGACTCAGCATAGGAGAAATGGTTAAATATCAATGCTTGTGTGAATATGTCTTTTGTCTTATGCAGCTGTATCGACCCAATGGGTGAATAAACTTGGCTTGAGCTTTATTAAGCGTCCGTGAGTTTTAATAGCTTAATTTAGAACCTAACACTAGTCAATCACCAAACATTTATGTTGAAAATCCAACGATAAAGGCATTCGCTCAATTTTTCTCTCTTTGTTGCGTTGATGGCGGTAGGTGTACTTGATTCAGAAACCCTGCGCACCAAGTAGCCAAAGTTTCCCCATTTTTCTCCCATTTAATTTTGTCTGAAACGACCAACTCTGCCCACCCTGCGGACTGGGAGATCTGTGGCTAAATCGAGTGCCCCGGATACCTCAAATCACTGTGGCTTCCTGGACCCCAGCCCGGTTTGATACTAGCCAGAGAGAGACTGTCAAAGAAAACAGCAAAGAGATCCTGCTTTTATGAGTGAGTTCACATGTAAGTTCATTCAGCACTGTCAACACTGTTTTTATTCATCACTATTACAAAACGTACTTCCACTCGTCACTGCAGCTGCAATGAATGAGTAGCCAAGTGTATCGATAGCGTTTGTTTTATTAGCAGCTTGTCGTGTCTATTTCACTGTCCTTTGGAAACATATCTCTTGTCATATTCCCACAACCTAAAGAAACGTGTTATGAACCTTTATTAAAGAACATAAAGAAATGTGTTCTGGGAATGTTCTTGTATCATCAAGTGAAGTTTTTTTTTTACACCCTAAAAGAAACATTGTATAATTATCTGCACAACTGGACAGCTTTTGATTGTTCCCACAACCTAATGAAACATTCTGGGAACCAGGTCCTACCAGGACGAGACTTCACTTATTACAGGGTTTACAAACATTCATACAGACCAATTTTCCTGTTGTCCGATCTTGAGTTAATTGTTTGTGGCAAATAGTTCAATATAACAGGTAGGAGTGAGTACACAATTGATACATTTCCTTTTTGTAATGGGTTTATCTACTGATGGCCTGTATAGGTCCGGAAAGACACATGGTTGTTTTAATATATTTTTTTACATTTTAAGAAAAAGGAAATGGCGAAGAGCAGGGGCAGAGAACTCAGGGACACTGCTTTTGGAATTAATGATCACTTCCCCATGGAGATCAATGAAAAGGGAGAAAAAAAACTATCCCACCCTGAAAGAGAAGCGTTGCCTGAAACAACAAGTCTCCTTGGTGATGGATAAACTTTACATCAACGGGCAACTGTATCGGGACTCTAGAGTAACTCCCTAGCTATTTTAATCCAATGTTCAAATCTGAGTTTGTGTGTTGTAGTGACAACTTGACGTGACAACTTCAACTATAACAAATACTGTACATGCTCTATTGAACTTCCCTTGACAAGGAAAGGTCTGCATATAGCTCAGGCTATGTACTCTATGTAGCCTTCCTAACAAAATTACATAAGGTTTTAAAGTTGGTCAACATAAATCATATTTTAGCTTTAACCAAAACGCATATGGATGCATCAGTTAATGATGGGCAAATTAACATTCATGGATATATAGCCTACTTAGAAGGGACAGAAATAGGAATGGTGTTGGTGTAGCATTGTACATTCAGAATCATATGTCTTGTAAGAGGAGGGATGACCTTAATGTATGTCAAGTAGAGGCACTATGGGCTCAAGTAGATCTGCCTGACCAGACACCCATATTGTTAGGATGTGTGTATAGACCTCTTAGCTCTAAGGTGTCTTATCTGGATGACATATGCACTGGGTTTGACCAGGCCACAGATAGTAACAGAGATGTACAGTATTTATCTGGGGTGATTTCAATATAAATTGGAAGGATCATAATAATTCAAATATAACTAAATGAATGAGATATGCCGAGAGTTGTGGTTTGAAACACATGGTTAATGACACTACTAGATTATCAACTAAGTTTGGTCACCGTTCAGAAATGTGCATTGATCTGATCTTCTGTAATATTCCATTGCAATGCTTAAAGGCCAGATCAATGCCAGTAGTCTGGACAGACCATAATATTGTGACCACCACCATGAACACCAAGGTTCCAAAGAAACCCACAAGGATTGTGGTCAAGAGAAATCTTTTAACATTTAATCATGAGTAATTTCAAAATGATTTGGCTGCTCCACCCTGGGAGCTGATTTATCTAGAGGAGTATTTAAATCACTGGGGTAATGGACCATCATGTAAGAAAGAGTACAGTTTGGGCTTGTCCATCTCCATGGATTGATGATGAACTGGGTGAGGCATAAATATGGCAAAAGTCTTAGCAGCCAAATATAAACAGGGAATTGATGAACAGAATTATAGAACACTACCTAAAAATGCAGTTAAATGAAATCATATGAAAACATTTTCTTTTTTACAAAAATGCATTTATTGATTGTACAAAATGATTCAAAAAAGGTATGGAATATAATTAAGGGCTTACTTAACTGGGTATATCTATCTCAAAGGTGCATCTGTCTCATCATGCCCATCTAGTGTGGAGCTTTATGGGAGAATAATAACAAAGCTGATATTGCCAATTTTTTTTCCAGGTGATTTTTTACAAAGACAACAAATTTACTGAGAGATAATGTAACACCATTCTTCCAAACAAGCTGTTGTCCAATGGATTGATGATCATATTATGAGCAAAAAAAACTGCTCTTTTAGTCTACCATTGGTGTCAGTAGAGGAATTGTTAAAACTATTGAAGTCATTACCCAATGGTAAATCTACGGGTTATATGATTTTATGGAAAATGTTTTACTTCGTTATGCTGCTCCCCAGATTGCAGCTTCACTGAAATACATATGAAATTGATCACTGGAAAAGGGGAAATGTCCAAATGTATGGAAGCATGCTAAGCTGTGTCCAATCCAGAAAGAGAGCAAAGAACCCATTACTCCTGCCAATAGTCGACCAATCAGTCTACTCCCTTCAATCAGTAAGATATTGGAGGGTATTGTGCGTAGACAAACATGGGATAACATGTAAAATAATGATATGATCACAGCCAATCAGCATGCATATCGCAAAAACCATTCCACTACCACTACATTGGTTGACATGCCTGACCAGTGGCTCAGTGCTATGAATAATGGTAGGTTTGTGGGTTTACTATTTTTTTTTAGATTTCAGTGCAGAATGTGATTTTTGACAAAATTATTGCATTATGGGTTTCAGGAGGCAGCTTTGCTATCTAACTGAGAGGAAACAGTCCACCTATATCAATGGGTTGTTTTCTTCCCCTCATGCTTTAAACTGTGGAATACTGCAGGGCAGCTGTCTTGGGCCACTTCTGAACTTAAAATATACCAACAACCTTCCTTATACCTTATCTGAAACTCAAGATACTATATTTGCAGATGATACTACAATTTATACAGCAAGACAATTGGTTCAACTGGTACAGCAAGCTCTACAAGTAGATCTGGGAAACATCCGAGAGTGGGTTTGCCGGAACAAACTTGTTTTGAACGCCAATAAAACCAAGGTTATATTGGTCTGTTCCACAAGGAAAAGGCCAACACAACATAGGATGTGATTAAGAATGAGGGGAGTACAAATTGAGGAAATGGCAGAAAACAAACTACCAGGGGTGCAGCAAGACAACTGCGTATCATGGTCATCTCAAATAACTAATATATAAAAAATAAGTTTAAAAAATGATTTTAGGATCATAAGGATATCTAAATATTTACAGGGAAAAATGCTTAACAAATAACCCAAACATTAATTGGGAGTCAGGTGAACTACTGTGCTGTGGTCTGGGGAAAAGCATCAGCAAGTGAGATTAGGAGGCAAGGATTGTTTTAAGGTGGATATACGATTATTCTGTTGAAGTCACAATGGTCTTGGGTGGTCATCAATCAACAAGACACAGTGCATTTGGAAAGTATTCAGACCTCTTCCCCTTTTCCACACTTTATTAAGCTACAGCCTTATTCTAACATTAATTAAATATAACATTTTCCTCACCAATCTACACACAATACCCCATAAGGATAAAGTGAAAACAGATTTTTAGAAAACTTTGCAAAAATAACAATGAAATACCGCATTTCCATAAATATTCAGACCCTTTGCTATGAGACTCGAAATTGAGCTCAGGTGCATCCTGTTTCCATTCATCATCCTTGAGATGTTTCTACAACTTGATTGGAGTCCACCTGTGGTAAATTCAATTGATTGGGAATGATTTGGAAAGTCACACAGTTGTCTATAAAGGGTCCAACAGTTGACATTGCATGTCAGAAAAAAAACAAGCCATGAGGTCAAAGGAATTGGACGTAGAGCTCCGAGACAGGATTGTGTCGAGGCACAGATCTGGGGAAAGGTACCAAAACATTTCTGCAGCATTGAAGGTCCCCAAGAACACAGTGGTATCCATCATTCTTAAATGGAAGAAGTTCAGAACCACCAAGACTCTTCCAAGAGCTGGCCGCCTGGCCAAATTGAGCAATCAGAGGAGAAAGGCCTTGGTCCAAGAACCTGATGTTCACTCTGACAGAGCTCTAGAGTTCCTCTGTGTAGATGGTAGAACCTTCCAGAAGGTCAACCCGCTCTGCAGCACTCCACCAATCAGACCTTTATGGTAGAGTGGCCAGATAGAAGTTATTCCTCACTAAAAGGCACATGACAGCCCGCTTGGAGTTTGCCAAAAGGCACCTAAAGGACTCTCAGACCACGAGAAACAAGATTCTCTGGTCTGATGGAACCAAGATTGAACTCTTCCGCCGGAATGCCAAGCGTCACGTCTGGAGGAAACCTGGCACCATCCCTACGGTGAAGCATGGTGGTGGCAGCATCAAGCTGTGGGGATGTTTTTTCAGCGACAGGGACTGGGAGACTAGTCAGGATCGAGGGAAAGATGAATGGAGCAAAGTACAGAGAGATCCTTGATGAAAACCTGCTCCAGAGCGCTCAAGACCTCAGACTGAGGCAAAGGTTCACCATCAAATAGGACCACAACCCTAACCACACAGACAAGACAACACAGAAGTGGTTTCGGGACAAGTCTCTGAATGTCTTTGAGTGGCTCAGACAGAGGCCGAACCCGATCGAACATCTCTCAGAGAGCGTGAGAGGATCTGCAGAGAAGAATGGGAGAAACTCCCCAAATTCAGGTGTGTCAACCTTGAAGCGTCATACCCAAGAAGTGTCGAGGCTGTAATTGCTGCCAAAGGTGCTTCAACAAAGAACTGAGTAAAGGGTCTGAATACTTATGTAAATGTGATAATTCAGCTTTTTATTTTTAATACATTTGCAAAAATGTCTAAACCTGTTTATGCTTTGTCATTATGGGCTATTGTGTGTAGATTGATGAGGGAAAAAAAATATTTCATACATTTTAGAATAAGACTGTAACATAACAAAATGTGGAAAAAGTCAAGGGGTCTGAATACTTTCCGAATGCACTGTAATTTAAAAAAAAACATGCTTATTTTATTTCACAATGTACCACATTTAAAACGGCCTATTCACAACAGTATTCAGTTGGTAAGAGACAGACATTCAGTCAATACTAGAAATAAATTGTACATCAGAAAGAAAATAGCAGAAAATAAGAAGAGGCAAAATAACATTTAGATTCAGAGCAATAAATACATGTAATACTTTTTTGAGCAAACTGGAAACCTTTCAATATATAAATTCAAACAATACTTTAGAACAATTTAAATATAATAAATTGGAAGGTTGTGCATGACTATGGTAGATCAAGGGACCAATCTACTGTATCTTTTCAGCCTGTTAGAGTATTTATCTGATCAATATGTCAGTGTATTTATCTGATCAATATGTCAGTGTATTATGTTTGTTGTTTGTAACAGTATGTTATATGTGAAAATGTGATTGTACGTATTATCAATTGTATTTTAATGTTTAAGCACTCTTTGAAGACTTGTCCAAATGGAGACCGAAAGAGATTCAAATCAAATCAAAGAACAGAAGAAATGTGTTTTGGGAATGTTCTTGCAACGTCAGGCGAATGTTTAACACAAACATTGTATAATCATCAGCACAACTGGACAGTTTTTGTTTTATGAGAACATTTGCCGCAACCTGTTCTGAAAACGATAACAGAACCAATTGCGGGATAGTTATTTTGGTTTGAGAACACAGCCAGTAAAGGGAGTGCTCTGCGCAGAGCTTATCTATATGGCTGTTATGGGAGCGGGAAGACACTCAGATGGATTACTCCTACTACCATTGCACGCACACATGCATGGACATACACCCCCACACACAAATGCGTGTGAACACACACACACAAACACACACACACACACACACACACACACACACACACACACACACACACACACACACACACACACACACACACACACACACACACACACACACACACACACACACACACACACACACACACACACACACACCAAATCTCTCCTGGCTGATGTAGTGTGGCATTCTCTCTCCCCTGCATTGCCTTATCTGCTATGCGGTAGGCTCAGAGACTAGCTGAGTTATGTAAGGGGCTCAGGGGAAGACAGGAGGGGGCTGCTCCGAGACTGATCACACTCAAGCCCCAGCGTGCCAGTGCTCAGGACTGAGCTGTGTGACTGATAGGGTGTGTGTAAGAGAGAGTCTGCATGTGCGTGCATTACATATATGTGTGTGTCTGTCAGTATAGGTGAAGTGTGTGTGTGTGTGTGTGTGTGTGTGTGTGTGTGTGTGTGTGTGTGTGTGTGTGTGTGTGTGTGTGTGTGTGTGTGTGTGTGTGTGTGTGTGTGTTCAGGGTTCTCTTTTCCACAGGTCTTTTTTCAACATGCTTTGATCCACATCTCAGGGGATTTGTGTCCTTGTACCATCCGAGTTTTAACATACTTTTTCATTACCCATATTTATCTTTCAAATGTAATACTTTAAATGAAATGGCACATTTGAAATAGAAAGGAATATATATCCTTGATAAACATAAACAATATGGAGGATTAATGGAGGAAATACAAGAGGAAAAAGTCAATTTAACATGTATTATCCAATCAACACCCACTGGGCACAGATATCATCCAACGTCTAGTTAGGTGTGCATGCAAAGCAATGAACAACTCTAGATGTTTTTCTTACTCATATTATTAATTGATTTATTCCGCTCACTAAGTCGTTTAATAGCTTAACACGAAACCAACTTCCAAATGTGCAGACTGCACTGACTTAAATTGTTAGAGAAAAAATGTGCTATATTACTTACACGTTTTGTACTACAACAATATTTAAATGAGCTCCCAATACATTTCAATAGCAATACAATTGCCATAGACTTATAGCGCCTTCAAAAATATTCACACACGTTGACTTTTTCCACATTTAGTTGATTTACAGCCTTCATTTATACCCAATACCCCATGTCAAAGTGGAATTCTGTTTTTCGAAAGATTTACAAATAAATAGAAAAGGAAAAGCTGAAATGTCTCGAGTCAATAAGTATTAAGACCTTTGTTATGGCAAGCCTAAATAAGTTCAGGAGTAAACATTTGCTTAACAAAGTAACATGGTCTCGCTCTGTGTGCAATAATAGTGTTTAACTGGTTTTTGAATGACTACTTCATCTCTGTACCCCACACATACAATTACAGTGGGGCAAAAAAGCATTTAGTCAGCCACCAATTCAGGCCAAAAAGTTTAATCTTGGTATCATCAGACCAGAGAATCTTGTTTCTCAGGGTCTAAGAGTCCTTTAGGTGCCTTTTGGCAAATTCCAAGCGGGCTTGGAGTTCTGGCCACTGCCATAAAGGCCTAATTGGTGGAGTGCTGCAGAGATGGTTGTCCTACTGGAAGGTTCTCCATCTCCACAGAGGAACTCTGGATCTCTTATAGAGTCACCATCGGGTTTTTCGTCACCTCCCTGACCAAGGCCTTTCTCCCCCGATTGCTCAGTTTGGCCGAGTGACCAGCTCTAGGAAGAGTCTTGGAGGTTCCAAATTTCTTCCATTTAAGAATGATAGAGGACACTGTGTTTTTGGGGACTTTCAATGCTGCAGACATTTTTTGGTACCCTTCCCCAGATCAGTGCCTCAATACAATCCTGTCTCGGAGCTCTACGGACAATTCCTTCGACCTCGTGGCTTGGATTTTGCTCTGACACGCACTCTCAACTGTGGAACCTTATATAGTTAGGTGTGTGCCTTTACAAATCATGTCCATCAATTGAATTTACCACAGGTGGACTCCAATAAAGTAGTAGAAACATCTCAAGGATGATCAATGGAAACAGAATGCACCTGAGCTCAAGTCCGGGTCTCATTTTTAATATATTTCAAGAAATTCTAAAAACCCGCTTTCATTTTGTGATTATGGGGTACTGTGTGTAGATTGAAGAGAAAAAACATAAAATTAATCCATTTTAGGATAAGACTGTAACGTAACAAAATCTGGAAAAATTGAAGGGGTCTGAATACTTTACGAATGCACCGTATTTAGTGACTAGGCAACGGGATAGATAATAAACAGTAACGGCATCGTGTGTGATGAGTCAAAAAAGTATCTTTCTCTCTATTGCTCTCTCTCTTTCTCTCTTTCTCTCGGAGGACCTGAGCCCTAGGACCATGTCTCGTGACTACCTGGCCTGATGACACCTTGCTGTCCCCAGTCCACCTGGTCATGCTGTTGCTTTCAACTGTTCTGCCTGCGGCTATGGAACCCTGACCTGTTCACTGGATGTGCTACCTTGTCCCAGACCTGCTGTTTTCAACTCTCTAGAGACAGCAGGTGTGGTAGAGATACTATGAGTGATCGGCTATGAAAAGCCAACTGACATGTACTCCTGAGGTACTGACCTGTTGCACCCTTGACAACCACGGTGAGTATTATTATTTGACCCTGCTGGTCACCTATTGGCATTTTAACATTTTGGCCATGTTCTGTTATAATCTCCACCCATCACAGCCAGAAGAGGACTGGCCACCCCTCATTCTATCTAGGTTTCTTACTAGGTTCCTGCGTTTGTAAGAAGTTTTTTCGAGCCACCGTGCTTCTACACCTGCATTGCTTGCTGTTTGGAGTTTTAGGCTGGGTTTCTGTACAGAACTTTGTAACATCAGCTGATGTAAGAAGATCTTTATAAATCAGTTTGATTTAAATTGGATTGATTAGTGCAAAAATGGTCAATGCAGATATTCCGGAGTCATTCTTATAGCTTGGGGGTAGAAGCTGTTCAGGTTGCTGTTGGTGCATCGGTACCGCTTGTCGAGCGGTAGCAGAGAGAATAGTATATGACTTGGGTGGCTGGAGTCTTTGACAATTTCTAGGGCTTTCCTCTGACATCGCCTGGTATAGAGGTCCTGGATGGCAGGAAGCTCGGCCCAGTGATGTACTGGACAGGACACATTACCCTATGTAGAGCCTTGAGGTTGGATACCAAACAGTTGCCATACCAAGAGGTGATGAAGCCAGTCAAGATGATCTCAAAGGTGCAGCAGTATAAAGTTATCTTCTTGAGGATCTGAGGGCCCATGCTAAATCTTTTCAGCCTCCTGAGGGGGAAGAGGCGTTGTCGTGCCCTCTTCACGACTGTGTTGGTAGGTGTGAACCATTTTAGTTCCTTAGTGATGTGGACACCGATGAACTTGAAGCTCTTGACCTGTTCCAAAACAGCCCTGTCGATGTGGTTATCCTCTTGCGAGGATAACAAAAATAGAGCTCTTTGGCCACGCACACCAGTAGTGGGTTTCGTGTCAAAAGAAAGATCCATGTGCAGAAAAGAACTGGTAACAATTTAAGAACCGGTAAGAATTTTAAATTACCCCTATTACTATGTAACATTAATAACTGTAATAAATGTATTAACACCATAGTAATTACATAAGTGTTACTATATAATGACTTGGTAAAAATGTTGTAGCATTATCAGTTATTCCACAATTAAACACGGATTACACGTCCACTTTCTGAAGGTTATCCCCATATGTAATTACTGATGTTATTACACATTTCTTGTTCCACTATGTAACTAATGTTTTGTAATTACATGTTTGAAAGTCACCTTTGACTGACCATGTTAATAACGGCAACCAAAATCTGACCTTGTTACATGTAAACTACAAGGTGCCACTACCATCGAATCTACATGTAATGCAATGGCTACCGATCATTTTCAATTGGTTTATTTCTTTGTTATGACCTGGCTCAATGGTTATACTGAATCAGGTGTAATGTAAGAACAATGTAGTTAAATTGGATATACTTGTATTTGTAAAGTGAAACCCTGTAGGGTATAACCTTTATAATTACAATGTAGTTACAATGTAACAACCGCAGCAGACAATAGGCTAACCAGAAGACAGGAGAACAATAGGTATAACCCTTTTTTGTTCAATTGTACTTAAAATGTATTAATCTTTAACAACCAACTCTGTAATTACAATGTTGTTACAAAATCGATGCTATTTCACTATTTTGAGACTTTGAGATTTTTGCACATTACAAACCGTTATAAACACAACAGATTAAGAGACCGAACTGGCATGTGGCTTCCATTTTGGCTGCAGAAGAGAGTGTAAGAGGTGTGAGGTCAGTGTGACAATTTCCTGGTGACAGTCCAGCATTCTTCTGGCTTCTTATTTTTTTATTTTGAATGTGCAAACGTACAATGTCACAAAATGTTTCATGAGTTTCTTTTGGGTTTTTGGAAATTTGAGAGTTCACAGGAAATGATGTCACAATGACCTCTCACACTCTCCTCTGCAGCCAAAATGGAAGCCACATGCTATTTCCACTGAGTTTCTAAACCCAGAGGCACATCGCACGCCTTCCGGGAACACTTGCGAAACAAACCAAGCAGACCAGGCCAGGGTTTGGGGTTTGAGAGAAGTGAAAAATTCTTCCTTAGTTGTTCATTTTCTTGACATCTTAAGCACAACCTAGATTTGAGCCAATGACTTAAGTAGTTGAACATGTTATTACTCCAACCTTGTGAAAGTGACAAACTGACACGTTTTAATTTTTGTCAAAAATAACTTTATATCGAGTGCCTTTGACAAGGTGAAAAACCTAACAATGTGCCCTAATTTGCTCCAGGGCCACCGTACAACTATGGGTGACCCTGTTAAACAACACATTTCACTGTACCTATCCTGTGTATGTGCCAATAAAACTTGTTCTTGATTTGACGGCCTCCACATGAGCAGTTCGGTGTGAGACGGCCGTTAGACCCGATGACGTGTTTCTGCACATGAGCTTAGCTAGCCAACATCGCCATGACATCGCCAATAAGTGTGATTGGGGATTTGTATTGGATAAGAAATGTCTGCCTATCTTCATTTAGCTATTTCTGTCTCTTAATTTGTTGTGCTTATAAAGGTTTGTAATGTGCAAAAGTGCAACTTAAGTCTGAAAATAGTGAAATAACATTGGTAACTAAATGTTTTATACGTTTCATGGCAATTTTGTAACATTTATTGACAGAGTTGGAAAACGTGTTGACATTGCGCCAGTGCTTAGCTACATTAGTGTAAAATTGGGAAATGCACGCTAGCTTTACCAACCTGTGTTAGTACGTTTTACTATCTAGTTAGTACATTTTACAAATAGTTATTGCTTGTTTGAAATGGGGAATTATATTTGAATGGTTTGAAAATGATATACATTTTCTCTTGTCTCCTTATTTCTCCTGGTTAGCCTATTGTCTCTTTGTTACATTGTAACCACCAAGTAATTAAACATGCCATTTCACTTTATATTAATTTGCTTGCTCCTGGGTAAGTAAGCACATTATAAATACATGTATAGGGAATGATCAATATTGACAGAATGGTTACCTTGAGGAAAATGGGGAGGGTCATGTTTTTTCAATTTCAGTCAAATGGGAGGGTTTAGTATTTTTAAATCTAGTCCAGGAGAGGTTCATGTAATTTGTAATTGACATTTTAATATTTCTCAATGTTTAGAATTATTTGCCTATTAGACTATACAGTGCCTTGCAAAATAATTCATCCCCCTTGTTTTGTTCTCCTATTTTGTTGCATAACAACCTGTAATTTAAATGGATTTTTATTTGTATTTCATGTAATGGACATACACAAAATAGTTCAAGTTGGTGAAGGGAAATTTAAAAAATAACTTGTTTAATTTTTTAAACAAAAATTCATAACAGAAAAGTGCTGTGTGCATATGTATTCATCCCCTTTGCTATGAAGCCCCTAAATAAGATCTGGTGCAACCAATTACCTTCAGAAGTCACAAAGTTAGTTAAATAAAGTCCACCTGTGTGCAATCTAAGTGTCACATGATCTGTCACATGATCTCAGTATATTTACACCTGTTTGCAAAACCACTAAGCAAGGGGCACCACCAAGCAAGCGGCACCATGAAGACCAAGTAGCTCTCCAAATAGGTCAGGGATAAAGTTGTTGGGTTGGGTTATAAAAAAATATCAGAAACTCTGAACATCCCACGGAGCACCATTAAATCCATTATTAAAAAATTGCATGCTCACCCAAAACTTGAGACATCTGTGGCATTGTGCAAAACTGCACATTTTAGAGTTGTCCCCAGCACAAGGTGCACATGTGTAATAATCATGCTGTTTAATCAGTTTTGTGATATGCCACACCTGTCAGGTGGATAGATTATCTTGACAAAGGATCAAATGCTCACTAACAGGGATGTAAACACATTTGTGTACAACATTTGAGATAAATAAGCTTCTTGTGCGTATGGAACATTTCTGGGATCTTTTACTTAAACTCATGAAACATGGGACCAGCACTTTACATGTTGCGTTTACATTTTTGTTCAGTCTAATATTCGGTTGCTTTTAAACGAGCCATCAATAAACTTGAAATCGCATTTCGTGGGATCAAAACCGAAGTCAAACCCATAGAGAGAAGATTGGCGCTGACATGAGTTGACATGTTTGCAATAAAATGGGGTCTACTGGGATATGTAAGTGCACCTCCTCTCTTTGGCAGTACATAATGAGAATCATGCATTGAGGTCATTCATGAGAAATCAATGTGATGTACTGTATTATGACAAACACATGTCAAACCCAATCATATTGCAGCTGCCACTGCTCAGTGACACCTTGTTCGGTGCTAAGGGCATAGCACTAAAAATGGTTGTGCTGACAATAGAGGCTAGGAAACATTGTCACTTTTTAAAAAACTGTTCACCTCTTAACCATCCAGTTTGTTATTATAAAAGGAAAGTTCTTAATGGGCTACGTAGCCGAGTAAAGGTTATGTTAATATATATGTAAAAAAAAAAATACAGTGCCTTCAGAAAGTATTCATACCCCTTGACCTATTCCACATTTTGTTGTGTTACAGCCTGAATTCAAAATGTATTAAATTTATTATTTTTCTCTCACCCACCAACAGACAATACCTCATAATGACAAAGTGAAAGCATGTTTTAGGACAATTTAGCAAATTATTTGAAAATTAAATACGGAAATATCTCATTTACATAAATATTCACACCCCTGAGTCAATACATGTTAGAATCACCTTTGGCAGCGATTACAGCTGTGAGTCTTTATGGGTAAGTCTTTAAGAGCTTTGCACACCTCTGATGTACAATAATTGCATTTTATTATTTTCAAAATTCTTCAAGCTCTGTCAAGTTGGTTTTTGATAATTGCTAGACAGCTATTTTCAAGTCTTGACATAGATTTTAAATCCGATTTAATTCAAAATTGTAACTAGGGCACTCAGAAACATTCAATGTCATCTTGGTAAGCAACTGCAGTGTATATTTGGCCTTGTGTTTTAGGTTATTATTTGTCTCCCAGTGTCTGTTCAAGAGCAGACTGAACCAGGTTTTCCACTAGGATTTTGCCTGTGCTCTATTCCATTCATTTTTATCCCAAAACAAAATCCCTAGTTTTTGCCGATGACAAGCATACCCTTGACATGATGCAGCCTCCACCATGCTTGAAAATATGGAGAGTGGTACTCACTAATGTTGTGTTGTGTTGTATTTGCCCCAAATATAACGCTTGATTTCAGGACATAAAGTTTGTTTATTGTATACTTTAGTGCCTTATTGAAAACAGAGTGCATGTTTTGGAATAGCTTCCTTCTTTTCACTCTGTCATTTTGGTTAGTATTGTGGAGTAACTACAATGTTGTTGATCCATCTCTTATCACAGTCATTAAACTCTGTAACTGTTTTGAAGTCACCATTGGCCTCATGGTGAAATCCCTGAGCGGTTTCCTTCCTCTTCGGCAACTGAGTTAGGAAGGATGACGGATCACCACCTCAAGCTGAACCTCAGCAAGACGGAGCTCCTCTTCCTCCCGGGGAAGGACTGCCCGTTCCATGATCTCGCCATCACGGTTGACAACTCCATTGTGTCCTCCTCCCAGAGCGCTAAGAACCTTGGCGTGATCCTGGACAACACCCTGACGTTCTCAACTAACATCAAGGCGGTGTCCCGTTCCTGTAGGTTCATGCTCTACAACATCCGCAGAGTACGACCCTGCCTCACACAGGAAGCGGCGCAGGTCCTAATCCAGGCACTTGTCATCTCCCGTCTTGATTACTGCAACTCGCTGTTGGCTGGGCTCCCTGCCTGTGCCATTAAACCCCTACAACTCATCCAGAACGCCGCAGCCCGTCTGGTGTTCAACCTTCCCAAGTTCTCTCACGTCACCCCGCTCCTCCGCTCTCTCCACTGGCTTCCAGTTGAAGCTCGCATCCGCTACAAGACCATGGTGCTCGCCACGGAGCTGTGAGGGGAACGGCACCTCAGTACCTCCAGGCTCTGATCAGGCCCTACACCCAAACAAGGGCACTGCGTTCATCCACCTCTGGCCTGCTCGCCTCCCTACCACTGAGGAAGTACAGTTCCCGCTCAGCCCAGTCAAAACTGTTCGCTGCTCTGGCCCCCAATGGTGGAACAAACTCCCTCACGACGCCAGGACAGCGGAGTCAATCACCACCTTCCGGAAACACCTGAAACCCCACCTCTTCAAGGAATACCTAGGATAGGGTAAGTAAGGGTAAGTAATCCTTCTCACCCCCCTTCTCTCCCCCAACAAGATTTAGATGCAAGTGGCTGTTCCACTGGTTGTCATAAGGTGTATGCACCAATTTGTAAGTCGCTCTGGATAAGAGCGTCTGCTAAATGACTTAAATGTAAATGTAAATGTGGATGCCTGTATCTTAGTAGTGACTGGGTGTATTGATACACCATCCAAAGTGTAATTATTAACTTCACCATGCTCAAAGGGATATTCATTGTCTGCTTTGTTTTACCCATCTACCAATAGGTGCCCTTCTTTGTGAGGCATTGGAAAATCTCACTGGTCTTTGTGGTTGAATCTGTGTTTGAAATGTAATGCTCGACTGAGGGACCTTACAGATGTGTGGGGTACAGAACTGTATGTGTGGGGTACAGAGATGAGGCAGTCATTAAACAATCAGTCCATGCAATTTGTTATATGACTTGTTAAGTAAATGTGTACTTCTGAACTTATTTAGGCTTGCCATAGTAAAGTGGTTGAATACTTATTGACTCAAGACATTTCAGCTTTTCATTTATATTTAATTTGTTAAAAAATAAATAAAAAAGGAATTACACTTTGACATTATAGGGTATTGTGGTTAGGCCAGTGTAATTTATACATGTTTTATTTAGCCTGTAACTCAACAAAATGTGGAAAAAGTCAAGAGGTGTACATACTTTCTGAAGGCACTGTAGTTCGGGTGAAACAGCACATGAAGACATTAACAAGGGAGCATAGGCTTTAGCTCATCAGTCTAATACAGTCTAGCATGCAGTCCACCCCCAAATTCAACCCCCAAACCCATGAGTAACACAGACACAGTGAGGCTGCTGCCTACATACACACTTGAAATCATTTGCCACTTTAATAAATGGATCACTTTAATAATGCCACTTTAATAATGTCTACATATCTTGTATTACTCATCTCATATGTATATACTGTAATTTATACCATCTATTGCATCTTGCCTATGCCGCTCGGTCATTGCTCATCCATATATTTATATGTATATATTCTTATTCAATTAATTTACTTAGATTTGTGTGTATTAGGTAGTTGTTGTGGAATTGTCAGATTACTTATTAGATATTGCTGCACTGATCTGAAAGACACTTACAGTGTAACAGCATATGAAGGCTTTTTTAAATATGAACTTAAAATGAAGCAAGGATATGCATAGTCTTGATACCATTTGAAGGGAAACACTTTGAAGTTTGTGGAAATGTGAAATTCATGTAGGAGAATATACTTGGGGCGGCAGGGTAGCCTAGTGGTTAGAGCGTTGGACTAGTAACTGGAAGGTTGCAAGTTCAACCCCCAAGCTGACAAGGTACAAATCTGTCGTTCTGCCCCTGAACAGGCAGTTAACCAACCCACTGTTCCTAGGCCGTCATTGAAAATAAGAATTTGTTCTTAACTGACTTGCCTCGTTAAATAAAGGTAAATATAACACATTAGATCTGGTAAAAGATAATACAAACAAAAAAACATGCTACTTTTTTTGGTATGTTTTTTTGTTCCATCATCTTTGAAATGCAAGAGAAAGGCCATTCTTTCAGATAGGAGTCTAGGTGTAATATAGCTTTTGGCCACCAGATGAGAGCAGTGTGTATGGAAAGTTTCAGACTGATCGAGGGAAGAATTACATTACTGCACAATATTTTGTATCAAGTCTGCCAGGAGTTTGCCCAAATGTGCTGAATTGGTCAATTGATACATTTTCAAGTACATAACTATAGAGAACATACAAAAATGCTATGGTAATACAAAAATGTAAGCTTACACACTCCCAGGAGTGTCATACATGATGGATCATTAGCTTATACACTAACTTTCACACATCTAGATGGCCGGGCGGGGTGGGTGTGGAGCCAGAGACAGCAGTGGGGTCAAACTGTAGACCCCAGTTCCTACATTTGAACATAAGAATGGATTTTATCAAACAAAACTATGCTACATTTTATCTCTGGGATGACAAATCAGAGCAAGATTACTGAATGTAAGTACATTATTTACCTTCAGAGGTGAATGTATCAAACCAGTTGCCGTGATATTTTTTTTTAATCCTCAAACAGTAGCATGTTATTTTTTGAGTGTAATAGCTACTGTTAATTGGACACTGCAGTTAGATTAACAAGAATTTAAGTTTTCAGCCCATATCAGACATGACTATGTCCCGGAATTCTAGTCACATTAGCGCACGCTAGCAACAACCGTCCCGGTTAAGGGATACTCATCCTGTAGAGGTTAGAATGCCTAGACTTTAGCTAACACAGTCTAATTATATGTAGGCAGGGATGGAAGTTAAGGATTTTGGGCACTGGCCAGCCAGGCTAGTAGACTGCAATTTGTACTAATGTGGTCTAAAAAGTACTAGCCACAGGCTAGCGTGCTAGGTGTCTCAGATTCGAACACAGGTACTTACAGTGGAACAGCACATGAAGACGATGATGAATGAGCCAATGACTCCTCCGATGCCGACCATCCAGGTCATCCGCAGGAACAGGATCACCCCGAAGATGTTCTGGATGCAGGGGAGGTACACTCCCATCAGGGTCCCCAGCGCTGGAGCCTGATTGGAGGGGAAGAGGAAGTGGACGCACACTTTAGGTACATGGGGTCTTTAATGACTGGGTTATTATATGCTTTTGTAACAGAAATGGATGTGTGAACTACGCGACAAGTAACCATAGCCAAGGATTTCTCATACGAGAATTTCAGGGAACCCTGGGAATTCTGGGAAAGTTACAACCCTACACAGTCCACTAGGACTACAGCACCACCAAGAGTCAGTGAGTAATTCTTACCCCGGGTGCAATATGGCAGTCTATTAAAATCACCCTGATACTATTCTGTTTTTCCATATAGTATTTGTATATTTTCTTTCCTCCCATGGGAATGAATGGTCTAGGAGCTGAATGGCACATTGACAGAGTTTCAAGGCCAACCCATGGACTGCAATTACTGATACTAGATGGGTGGAGAGGCTCTGTGTTGTTTGCTAGATTTATTCATGGGCAGTTTCTCCTCCTGTTTTTTGGGATGTGTTTTATGTGGCGTGTGTGTTTGTGGGGCTGTATGTGTGTGTGTGTGTACCTGTGAGTGTGTTACAGTTGAAGTGCGCCACAGTTGACCCCCATGCATAATGGAGTCATATTCATTTCCAGCTCAAGGACAACTTGGTCCAAAAAAACATATTTATCCCAATATCCAGTGGTGATCCTAAGTGAGTGAACAGACCCTCGCTGGCAATTTCTTATGAGATTTAAAATCAAAGACTAGGGGTGCATCTCAGCACTTTTACTTGGAATGCATAACCAAAGTCTCCGGGGGGAAATAGTGAGGAAATTAGTTCAAAATGGGTGGAACACAGCTTCCTTGCAGAAAGAATCATTTATGATATGCTCTTGATAATGTAAAAATCACTGTAAATGTCAAACTTCAAAATCATACTCCATGACAATTAACCTCAATTGAGGCAATTCAAAAGATATAATTACAGCACAATCGGTAATTTTAAATGGCTCTGACATCCACAGAAATATAATCACTAGAACGGAAGTCCCTTAACAAGTCAATGATGTCACAATTCTTGGACTGGTGGCTATTTAGGTTATACCCATAGGAGTAAAGCTCGGTCGAAAATATACAGGTTACGATAGCGTCGTCACAAACCTGTGACCAGCACCGTTGCAAGCAACCAGTGCCGTTGCTGACTCGCATAGCTGGTCCCGTTGTTGCAAAGAGTTATGAGATATCAGAAACCCGTTGTCTTAATGTTTGTCATCTTCAACCTAGGAGTAAAGCAGGAAGTAGTCCCAGGAGGAAGGCCTATTCTAGTGATTCTATTTCTATGGTGACATCGCTGCTAGTCTGATGAATAGGCTCGATGAGGATGTGAAGAGGGCTGGCCGACAACTCTTTTAAAATAGGCTTATCTACAGACATTGTTTTTGCTGTGTCAATCTGGTGTGTACCTGTAAGTGTTGTGAAGCAGTAATGGCTTTAAGGGAAGTCATTGTCCAATATGAAGCTGAAAGTGATGACAAAAATACCTTGAGAACACAACAGGACGAGATGGTTGCAAGGTTTCTTGAGCATAATGTTAACTTTGATACTTTAATGCTTCCTAACTGCAATTCTGAGAGTTTTCCAGGCCTGGGGGGGCACTGACTAATGCGAGAGAACATGCCTGGGGCTTGAACTGGCAGCAGCTGTTGAGTTGAGAAAGTAGACTTTTTAATTCAATCATCTCCGAGAAAAAAAAGGGCATCCTGATGAATTCCTGACCTTAAATGAATATTAAGCGTGCAAATTCTGGGTCTGATATAATTTGATTTGAAAAGCTGAATAAGAGCCTGTTTGGAGAGTCTTAAAAAGTCACACAAACATAATTATTTTCTCATTTTCCCGAGGAACAACAAGCCAAGTGTACACGCAGAGTTCCAATTAGAAAGCTCATCACTTGAGAAATGCTGCTGAAACTGTGCAGACAATGTTACATTGCCTGCAAACCTGTAGACTAGGTTTAGTCAAGCGGGATTGTGCAGTCCTGTGGCAGGCAGGAGACCCGGGTCTGAATCCAGTTTGTTAAACATATTTTGTTGTTCTGTATCAAACCTGACCACTGAGAGTATTAGTCAAATATATCTTCCACACCAATGTGGTAAAGTACTCTAGTAAAGTAGGCTGGAGTAATCCTGAATTATGGTTCATCTGGGCCAAATCCTTATTTTGTAACTCAAGGTAAGATTCAGCCACATATGTTTTGCGGAACCTCTTCTTCTAGCCTATTTCCCCCTGTCAATATTTTGCCCGTTATGGGACGCCATACAGTACTCAGGGGCTGACACTTTAGCTGACCTGTTTTTGTTAATTTCCCTCTGTTGGTTTTTATCTGACAGTTCACCTAACATCTATTCTTTGAAAACCTATTTTACACCCGCAAGCAACACCAAAAGGATGATTTATACTGGGAATTTTGTTCACCTTTAATCAATGATCAAAACCACGCATTCTCACCTTCCATATGGGAATGGCGAAGAACAAACATCAGTCCATCTTTGTCATCTCTCTCTCTCTCCTTATGGTAATGACTCTCACAGTTTGCCTGGGGTCTGGCTTATGCAAATGAGAGAGCTGCTGTGGCTGTGCCCTTCAGTGTGCAGTGTGCGGCAAGAATCTCAATAAAGTTGTTTTCTATTCCGAATTCAAACTCTAAAAGTTCCCTAGGCTTTCCACTTATTTAGAGATGGCTGTCAGATTTTTGTGTCTTGACTTTTGTCAGAATGGAATTTGCTTTTTCAAATAATTGAATGGCATCTGGGTTTTGCTATTATCATACTTTTATTTTTGCCTCCTTCAAATTTTATAGGCTACATTCCATTTAACCAATACAACATTTCCAGAAACAGCTCCAGTTTTTAGATGAATACACGTTGCATGGTTAATAGTGATTTCAATATGGGGGCAGTGGTACTGTTTAAAGTTAAGTTATTATGTAATAGGTTGAATTATTATGAGCTTAATGGATTTGTTTTGACCTTTCCCCTATGCTAAATGAGTGAAAGATACACCGAAAGCTAGATCCTAGAATGTTTGTTTGGTCTAAACAAAAAATGTGATTAAAATATACATGACATATGGCTGAAATATTCTCTTTTAAATCCAAATTATGCAGGAGGAATTAAGTGGATTTTTTTTAACAAGCACAGAATATTAAATGATCAAATGAGAGCCAACATTTGTCATTATAAATCCACCGTTTTTTCCCCCCAACTTTACACCACTTTCCTCCATCTTTCATCCACTCTTTAACATGGCTAGAATTAAGAACATAGAGTTTCCATGAACTTCCATACAAGTGGCTGGGCTATAGTCGCTTCAGGGGCGTATGTAATATACAATATACTCCAGGTGTAGTGGGCTGAAAGTTCACCTTCCATCTGTACTTTGGTGTAGAGTTGAAAAACTGCTGTAAATCGCTGTCCCTGCAGAAACATGATCACGGGACTATAGCCGGAGTATAGGGGTCAGATTCTAATAACATTTACTGTACGTTACTAGTGACAATACTGTATCCTTCCATTTACATAGCACATAGTGTGTAACAAATCACACGAGAGAGACGCCCAAGATTAAATGTATTTTCTGTAGGTACTACGATGTTGAATGATGCAGCGCTTTGCTAGCTTCCTGTCCTTTGCGCAACCACTCTGTTTGAGGGCGGTCAAATTAACAGAGCGCCCCTCTACGAAAAAGTATCTGAAGAGTACTCGTGACGGCTTATTTCCCCAGTTGACCTTTATGTATGGTGTCCATATTAGGACAATCCTCAGACTGTCCTAACATGGACACCGTATTAATGTGTCCAAACACTCTCAACCGGAGCACATCTTAAATCAGTGAAAACAAGCTACAGTGTAACTGTGAATTCCATTTGATAGCTGCGTCATTATTCCCTCTAATACCCTTTTCACACTACTGAACTGAGCCGTGCTGGTTAGGCATCCACCATAGTTCCTAGAATCGCGCTGGGAAGGGACATGTGAAAAGAAAATATCCAAACCAGGGCAGTATGGGCCCTTGTCAAAAGTAGTGCACTATCAAGGGAATATGGTTCCATTTGGGAAGTCGCCTAGCTACTGTATGTGTATATCAATGGGCTCTTTCTATCTACACTCTATTCTCAACAACACCATTCACACTGGGTGGACAAATACCCATACACAACAAGAACCCACAAAGGTGGAACACAGCAACAATCAAAGTGAGAGATAGCCCTCCCGTAGTTGTTCAGCGCTTCCACACACAGTAGAGCAACACAAAAGACCCTCAGCCCTGCATCTCAGTCTACTGTCGGAGAGGTCTCGATGGCTAACAATACACAATATATCCCTGCAGAAACATACACCCAGATTGGAAAAAGCTGTGAAAATTGCTATCTACAAGCTTCAACACTGTTTACAACATAGGGTTATTTGTTAACTTTCTGTCCCAAATGGCACCTTATTCCCTCGACAGTGCAGCCACCTGAGAGCATTATGTAGGGAATAGGGTGCCATTTGGGGCACATGCAGGGTCTCAGTAAGATTATTATAACGCTACCAGGCAGATAGACAGTGAGCATGTCCTGTAGCCTACACAATAATAATGACCAACAATACACTTGTTGAGATTGGCCAAAATGCCACAAGATTGGGAAGAAAAAAACGTATTGAAAAACAAAAAAAAGAATGTGTCTACATTGAGAAGTAGCCACAGCAGATGGGACACTTGTTTCTATTGAATTACTCCGTATGGGGGATCCAATGGCTCTATTTTAGGGAGCTCCACTTCCATTCACATTCAATTGGCATTTCATTCCCGGACCTAGACTTCTAGAATCGGGAGAACTAGTGAGGCCCAATAGAAAATCGGCTGGTGATTTCCCTCTGGACCGTTGGAGCTGGAACAGTCGAGAACGGAGAAAGCGGCGACCGCGTTGCCACTACGGGTTGGCGCCGCGGTGTTGAGAAGAGACAGCTGCCCCACGACCCCCTGGGATACGCAGTCAGCCCAGTGCTATCTGGCTCAGGTGTGGTGGTCCCACAGCAGGCTCCACCTCCTGCCAACCCCCCCGCTCGTAACAGCTGCTTCAGAACCAGCTCTCTGCCACCTTGCTACCCAGGTGCCCCCATCCTCGCCAACCCTTACTCAATCGCCCCCTCACTCGACCCTTAGCCACCCCAGCCACCTGAGACCACTCGCAGGGCCCTCTTATTCTCCACAGACACAAACACTGGAGGCCGATAAGGATTCTTTACAAATGCACCCTTCATGGCCTGGGGTTGTTTAGCTGTTAGTGTCGCTGAATTCAGACCACGTGTGTCGGTGTGTATTCTAATCTGGCCCGCACCCTTCTGACACAAACCCTCTTTCAACTTTCTTTATCTCACAGTCTCTATCCAATATAGAAAAAGCACTCAAGGAATGGGACTGCTGCCTTCCTTCTTTCGTGTTATGTGAAAGGTTCTACGAGCGCTGTCTACAGATGGTCTACTAATGTTGTACAGGCTCCTGAACAAAAGCAAAACACGTTTGATATTTATCTTCTCACGCATTGCATAAATGCCATCATGAAAGCCATTAAATGTGCTTCTAGAACTCTGTTAAGTGTTGTGTGTCATGTAGTGTGTAGGCAGCTTCAGAGGATATATAGAGGACTGGTTAAGGCATTTGGACAGCTTTTTCCTGGTATGAGAGATTGGTTTTGGGTGGGGAGAATGAGATAAATGGGGTCAGGTGAGAGAAGAGGAGAAGAGAAATGAGGAGATGAGGTGAGGGAGGAGGAAAGATGAAGAGAGAAAAAAAAGGTAGAGGAAATGAGAGGAAATGGACGACCTCGCTGCAGAGGATGGAACAAGACAAAAACTAGGAGGGGAGATACGGCTGAGGAGATTAGGAAATAGGAAAAAAAGAAGAAAGGAGAGGAGAAGAAAGAAGATCTGTTGCTGAGGGGAAAAGAGAAGAGCGGACTTGAACTCACTACTGCAGTAACTGTCTGGAAGAAAGCTGACGTAGCTGGAGGGTATACAGTACTGTACAATTGAGGTGATAATATAGTAAGCAGAGCGAGCACAGATGCTCTACCTCGACTTCTAAAGCAATACAAGTGCTGAGGTGCAACGAGAGGTGTGGGAAGCGGGGGCTAGGAGCTTGCAATGCCATCTTCGCGCTCTGTTGCGCAAACAGGAGTTGACAGGGCTAATGCGTTTCAGCTCAGGTGTGCTGAATTACTAAAGAGGGGAAGAGAGAGAGGAGAGAGGGCACCAAATATCTCCCTCCAAATGTCCGCCGACAGGTGTGGATTAACCCGCTGCACACTGGTCAATGGTGTGTGTGTGTAGGAGAGAGACAGTGGCAGGGAGAGGTAGAAGAGAGAAGGAGAGGAGAGGGAGTGAGTGAGGTGAGAAGAAGAGGTGTGTGTGTGTGTGTGTGTGTGTGTGTGTGTGTGTGTGTGTGTGTGTGTGTGTGTGTGTGTGTGTGTGTGTGTGTGTGTGTGTGTGTGTGTGTGTGTGTGTGTGTGTGTGTGTGTGTGTGTGTGTGTGTGTGTGTGTGTGTATTTGTATGTCTATGGTGAATGTGAGAGGGGACGGGAGAGGAGAGAGAGAGAAAGGGGGAACGGGGGATGTTTGTGCATGGGTAGAAAAAGTGCCTATGTCTATATGTGCATGTGTGTCATTGAGCCAAGTGCATAGGAAGAACATGAAGTGCTGCAGGCCAGAATTATTACTAAATGGTCATTCCTGCTTGCTGGAATATTCTGCTACAGGATAGCAATGAATACTGTTTAGTTTTAACCCTACTGTTTGCTAAGCAGGGGCATATGTAAGCTGTGAAATCTCCATTTAGCTCGATTATCAACACTGTCAAACTGCAGACGGAACTGTAGTATAACATGAAGCAACATTAATCAAGATACAATCTTCGCAGGGCTACCGGCATGAATACTAATGCAAGACTGGGGCTTCTAATGAGAAAATGAAGAGGCATTGCAAAACACAATGACCTGGAAGGAAAGCACCATCAGAGATGGGGATGCAGTATTTTTCACCACACCATCATAATTCTTCCCAATAGCCCCCACAGATTGGGGGAACGGTGTCCATCTTAACCCCGGCAACCTCCAGACTGTTCCCTGATGTCACACGGTATGAAAACCCTCTAATCTCTCTTTTCACACTGCGCCGTACAAAACGCCCGGCCTGTCATACTCAATGGGTTGATGATGAAAGGGAGAGAGAGGAAACAGGATAGGAGAGAGAAAGGGATCGTTGTCGGAATGACAAACGCCATCGGGCTGCCTTAATGAAAAGCCTCTCCTGTTGACGGGGAGATTGCCTTTGGAATGGGCTGCTGATTGGAGAAGCAGCTGCTTGGCGTACCGAGCAGGCTAATTAAGTATCGAAGGGCCGGGGAAGGTGACCGGGAAGATTAGCCTCTGCTGCCCGGCACTTCCATTGGAGGAGTACTGAGTCCAATATATCTATCTCTCAACTCTCTGCTCTAGTCAGCCATTTCCCTGGACTGGTGGGTAGGAGGTTGGTGCAGGGATATAGTGGAAGATAAAAGAAAGTGGCAACTGAAAAGACTGTAACAGTAAGTAACTTAAACGCTAATGCAGAGGAACAGTCCAGGTAAAAAGGACTGACAAAAATGAGGAAGGTAAACAGAGAGCCAGAAAAAATAATCGAGAACCAAATATAGAATGAAACCAAACAGAAATAGATGGGGAAAAACTCAGGGTGAAAATGCTGTGAGTCAGGCTCTGACTGAGTTGTGCTATTTTACAGGTCTGACTGACCAGTGCTGTGTTACAGGTCTTTTCTTTTTTTTTTTACCTTTATTTAACTAGGCAAGTCAGTTAAGGACAAATTCTTATTTTCAAGGACAGCCTCAGAACAGTGAGTTAACTGCCTTGTTCAGGGGCAGAACAACAGATTTTTACCTTGTCAGCTCAGGGATTTCATCTTGCAACATTTCGGTTACTCGTCAAACACTCTAACCACTAGGCTACCTGCCGTCTGACTGGCCAGTGTCGTTACAGGTCTGACTGACCAGTGCTGTGTTACTGGTCTGAGTGACCAGTGCTGTATTACTGGTCTGACTGACCTGTGTTGCAATAGCAACTTACCTTGACAGGTTTCTTCTTCTTTTTGTCTTCCTCCTCATTGTCGGCCTCCTCCTCGTGCTCCTTGCTGCCCTGGGGGAGGTTAGAGTAGTTGGCCAGACTACTGAGCATAGACGATACCATGGGACTGGTCTCCATCTCCTCCTGCAAAGTACATTGACACAAACAGGGTAACATAACAATTGGTCAATTCCATAATAAAACTGCAGTAGGCAAAGTAGTGAGCATATTGACATAAGATGGATTCCCTGCATGATGGATTCCCTGCATGATGGATTCCCTGCATGATGGATTCCCTGCATGATGGATTCCCTGCATGATGGATTCCCTGCATGATGGATTCCCTGCATGATGGATTCCCTGCATGATGGATTCCCTGCATGATGGATTCCCTGCATGATGGATTCCCTGCATGATGGATTCCCTGCATGATGGATTCCCTGCATGATAGATTCCCTGCATGATGGATTCCCTGCATGATGGATTCCCTGCATGATGGATTCCCTGCATGATAGATTCCCTGCATGATGGATTCCCTGCATGATGGATTCCTGCATGATGGATTCCCTGCATGATGGATTCCCTGCATGATAGATTCCCTGCATGATAGATTCCCTGCATGATGGATTCCCTGCATGATGGATTCCCTGCATGATGGATTCCCTGCATGATGGATTCCCTGCATGATGGATTCCCTGCATGATAGATTCCCTGCATGATAGATTCCCTGCATGATAGATTCCCTGCATGATAGATTCCCTGCATGATAGATTCCCTGCATGATAGATTCCCTGCATGATGGATTCCCTGCATGATAGATTCCCTGCATGATAGATTCCCTGCATGATAGATTCCCTGCATGATAGATTCCCTGCATGATGGATTCCCTGCATGAAGGAAGATGACATGATGCAAAATAAAGCGGGAAGCAATATGACAAAATTGGGGTGTAAAATATAAAATGTGCAATATGAATACAAGCTACTTAAAACAGTATATATGCAGCAAACCACTCATCATTTCAAATGTAATACACTTGGCTTTTTGCTTATGAAGGTAAATGGCTTTGTCTCAGTCATTTTCCGTAGCAGTTTGGAACTGTGCTTGTATTAACCTGAGGTGATCACTCGCCCTTCAAACAGTAATTACCCTCATTAATCGATGCCAGGGCCCTTATTCAATCACTCGCTGATCCGTGAATGTGTGTGTGTGTGTGTGTGTGTTTGTGTGTGTGTGTGTCTGCCTACAAATTCCAGTCTCACAGGCAGGACCATACTCTGGTCATCATACAGTTGGCTTTCGTTGCATATGCATGAGTAGGTATCTGTCCGTCCGCCCGTCCGTCCGTCTGTCTGTGCATTCGTTCCTGCATGTGTGTGTGTGTGTGTGTGTGTGTGTGTGTGTGTGTGTGTGTGTGTGTGTGTGTGTGTGTGTGTGTGTGTGTGTGTGTGTGTGTGTGTGTGTGTGTGTGTGTGTGTGTGTGTGTGTGTGTGTGTGTGTGTGTGTGTGTGTGTGTGTGTGTGTGTGTGTCTATACATACCTCAAACAGAGCCATATGTTTGCCATCGTATTGCTGGCTCTTCTCTGTGGCTTCACTGCTGTTGATGAAAGGGCTGCTCTCCTTGGGGTTCCCATCACCTGACAGAAGAGACACAGAACCATCATCAGATGGGCTGAAATACAATGCATCCCCATTCTATTCAATACCTAAAATGGTCAAATGTTTCTCACGTCTCCCTGTTCTACAATTTGATACCTTAAAAGCGCAATGCGTAATTTGATTCACTACGTCTTTATGAATAAACAGAAGCCGTTGCCCATCAGAGCTTCATTCCCCAAACAAGAGACCCATCACATATGTGATGTCATGTTTTGGGACTGCAAGGCTTTGAACAGGGCTGATAGCCCCAGTTAAGTGCTCACTTTAAAAAAAAAAGTCCACTGGGTTTCACACTCGCTTGCCTGTCAGTCGAACTTGCAAGGACGACCTTCCCTGAAACACATATTTTAATTTACGCTCTGAGCTCCTCTCACCTGGGGTCATGTCTTGGACTGTGCCACGAGTCAAGCTATTTTGAGTGAAAACGCAGCCTGTGCGGTTGACGTTAGTGTACCGCTAACTGCATGCCCCCTCTGTACTCTCTATGGGGGAGTGAAGGAGAGAGTGGGTGATGAGAGACTGAGAGACAGAGAAAGGGAAATGGAAAAAAATTATAGAGATAGAGAGAGAGAGAGAGAGAGAGAGAGAGGGAGGCAAAGAGACAGAGAGCTGCGGAAGGAGAATATTAAAAGCTACTGGCGGTACTTCAATTCCAGCTCACGTCGCCCCACACCCAACCAAAAATACCTGCTCTGTTTAAAATGTAGGCCTGTCCATTTAATCCAACATGTTGTGGGTTTTTCAGGGCACGTCATATATTTCCACCCATAGACAACAATATCAGATGTACTCCAGAAGAAAACTGCACACATGCACTGTACTGTACATTAATATACAGGAATCACTACTATGTTGTAAAGAAATCAATGCCCGCACGCACATACGAACACAAGGCTTTAGGCTGTTGTAAGACTCCCCTGGGATTCAAAGCCCAGGTCATTTGATCTTTTGCTGAACAGCCTGGCAGCCTTCCTTAGATCATCAAAGAAGAGACAGCTTGAGTCATACTTGAGCAGTGTTGTGCTTGACAGGGTAATACACTCTAAAAGTGAGTGGTCTACAAAACTCTCATATCCTTTATCTCTCCCCCGGCCCATCTCTCCTGATAGTAAATGAATTGGAATTCCAACATCAAAAGGAACCATTTTGAATGTATGAAAATAAGTGATGGTCCTCAAAGACATCCTGCCCTTTTTTTTTCTTTCTTTGACCCTCTTCTCTACTTATCGTTCGTCAATCTCATCCCGCCATGCAAACTGTAACTGATCGCTTAAAGAGGCAGTCAGCAAGTACTTTGTGAACCAAGCTTTGACTCTGGGGGAAGAATACAGTCTGTGTTTAGTACCTACCTGAAATGTCCTTTCTCAAAAGTAGAATGTCATCAACGGTCCCAAAGATGATGTGTAATAACATTGATGATCTACTCACTATTCCAAATGTCAGTGACAGTATGAACTGGTGCTGCAGCATATGCCCTATGGTATGTCATGTATCATAATATCATCAGTAAATCCTATACTGAAATCCCTATGCATATGATGTCACAGTGCTTGATTGAAAAACATTCCAATATTCCCAAACTTGGAATGTATGGTATATATACCATTGATTGTGTACTCCCCTTTCCCCATATCTCAGTTACAAAGTAAATATATGAGGAGGCATATACTGTACAAGGTATATCCTATATATTGATATTATCAGAAAACGGTGACGTCACAGACAGCGCTATGCAGCAGACGATGATTACTTATCAAAAGGTGACAAGGCATCTGGCGCGTCACCACTCGAGAGCACGTTATGTTCCTGGCAGGAGGCTCTTGAAGGTTTCCAGTCACTTGCAGGCCCCTGGAGAATCCCCCCTCCCTCTTCATCCTCCTGTCTCCACCCCCCTGCTGCTAGTCAATGTCACCGCTGCTTATTTAACTACATCTTGGTTAAATGGTTCTGTGAGTTGGTGTAAAATGACATTTGAGCAGATTTCAATGATATATATGATGTGGCCATGAGTAGAGAGGGATTCCTAACATTTTGGGCATTTTTTGGGGTGTGTAGTACAATGCCAATATACCACAGCTAAGGGTGGTTCTTAGGCACGACACAAAGCAGAGTGCCTGGATATTGGCCATATACCACAAACCCCCAAAGTGCCTTATTGCTTTTTTTAAAAACGGTTTCTAACATGGTCCCTACAAACCCCCACTGTCACAAACCAAATGCTGGGCTAGAAGCAGGGGGATATAATGTGTTCATAAATTCCTTATTATTTTTCTCTTGTTATTTGCCTTGGAGCATCGTAGTGATTATTCAGAAAGAACAGTAGACAAGTATTTTTGTGTCATACCCGTTGATGTTGCGATAGGTATTCCTATTGTTTACGAATGGAACAATTGACAGTCTCCGGAAGTTAGCTTAAGACTTGAACATCTGAGCTTTCCATTGTACAGTGGGTGATTGTGCTGCGTAGAATGCACAAGCTCAGTGTAGCGCAGCGCAGAAGCTCATATTTTCAGCTTCGCGCAGCTCTTGCACAGATAGCACCCCACAAAATGTGGACAGAGTTTAAAGGGGTCTCCTTGAAGGTGAAGAGCCACAAGAGTGAATGTTGACTCTTTCAGAGTGCTAAGCTAACAACGGTAGAGGCCATTTACGGGTGTTTGCTGCTGGGTTTCGGTGTCAATTTCCTCTCAACCCTAGGCAATTCAGGGATTGAATTGTATTTCGTACAGAGAGGTGCCATGTCCAACATGGAACTGACCCCCATTTCTGGGGTACATGTTAATATTTGCAGTATCCCAAAGTTTTCTTCCCCCACATAGTGCATAGCCAAATGGCTTAATTCATGTGCATTAGCTACCTCATGCACTCATCCCCTCTGGCTCAGCCCAGAGGTGTGCTGCTCACTGCTCATCCTTGTGCCATAATTGAGCTGTGGGTTATCTCGATGCAGTGACCCAGCTTGCTGACATGGTTACAACTGTAGGTATAAGGTGAATGATGTCCGGTCAGCATTGCTATGCAATCTGTACTGTAGTACTCATGTGGTGCAGATTATAGAGTGTGATTCTAAGGCAGCCATCAGTGCTAACTATTACGCTCTGCGAAAATGTCAGATCGGTATCCAACTGAAAGCAAAGCAAACCCACACTGTCACTAAACCAACACTGGGCTATTTGAACACACACAAACGGACACATAAAATCATGCCTACACATGCCCACATAGGGCCATAAATAGATATGTAGCTGATCTCTTTCTTTCTTTCCTTCCTTCGATCTCTGTCTCTCTTCTCTCTCTGTCACACACACACACACACACACACATCCACTGACACACGCACGTCATACTGTCATATTGTCACATTTCCAATTAACATAGAATGCGACCAATGATAGCAATGCAACAATGTTCTCCTCTCAAACCAACTATTGACAGGACAAAGCAATTTACCCTTGGGAAAACTGAGTATGCACGACATCCCTCCAATTATTATCAATATGCACTAAGCGGGTGCGCAATCTCAACATGACTTTTCATGCCGCCCTGCCACGGAGGTTCCGCCTTTGACACAGCCGCTCTCAACTTCAACCGACCAAAAGCTGACGGCAGCCATTTTCTGATTGGCTGGAGACGCAATGGGCAAAAGGACTTTGGCACATTTACGAAGAGAGCTAGGAGAGAGCTATCCTAGCTCTTAGCACGTTGACCAGCGACGTTGTCTTCCCGTCATGAACGGGTAGGCATTGTAATTGTTTCTCACGGCTTCGTGCCATACCGCTAGCCGGGCACATCAGCTTTAATTTCTCTTAAACGCTAGGACTATCCATCAGCTATCTGCCTCAGACACCTGGCAGAAGGATGCTTGTTTGAAAGTCCAGGAAGTTGAATACAAATCGGCGACCCCTCCAAAACTCCATTTGTTTCCTGTCTTTAGATTCTGGCGGTGAGGGTGGGATATGCTACTGCAAGAGAAAACGACGATTCAGATATTATAGGGTCTAAGAATAACACACGTTGATTTGTATATTATTCTTTGTTTTTCATTACAATTTGAATTTGTGAGGTTCCTTGTCATTTTATGACCCGATATTGACATTTTCATGTGTACATTTAATCGCCACGGGCAAAATGGATACAATACACTATCATTATACCTATTGCATGATTTAACTGACTTATCTCATCTGGTTTGGACCTATACCCTTTTATAATCCCTCTCTGTATCGTGTATAATATTAGTATTGAAAGTATTAAAAAAGCTTTGTGGCCAAATGGCAGTGGAGTGGAGCTGTGTCCCAAATGGCACCCTATTCCCTATATAGTGCACTACTTGACCGGCCGTTCTTCTTTCCCCAGACTCTCTGCTCCATCAAAAACAGACTCTGTCAGGCAAGCCGCCGCAGTGGGGTGCGGTGTACTGCATCCCCATTGGAGCTTCACGATCATGGTCCTCCAGGTACTTGGCAGCCTGGCAGGCAGGGTTTGGAGAGGAGCAGTCCCTGTTCTGTGCAGTGTAACCACTAGGCAGAGGAACATCACTCCTGCACAGTGACTGCCTAGAGGGCCATGAGTTGCATTAATTGGTGGGCTGTGGAGCTTGACAGGGCTGGAAGGAAGAAGGGACACGGAAAGGAGGATGAGAGAGGGAGGGAGGAAGAAAGAGGGATTGAACCAATTCCTTATACACTGGTAGAATAATTGCCTGCAGAGCTAAGGTGATTCACACCTCGACTCCTTTACCTTTTTTAAGCTGTGTAATAGGGAGGGAAGAAGAGGGCGGTGGGGGAGTGGGGGAGAGAGGAGCAAAGCCAGAGAAGAGGAGATTGACATATTTTCATGAAGTCATACATTTAAAATTCACCCTCACTCCCCACATGCCAGTGAACCAATCTCGGAGGAAAATTTCCGCACCGGTGCCAAAGTGATGCCAATTCAGGACGCTGACCCAAAACCTATCACACTTTTATTACACTTGGCACATTTTTGGATAAGGTGCTCCTGACAGAGGAGAAACGAGCTAGGCCCAAATTGAATACTGCGTGAGAGAGAGAGATCCAAACGCCAGGTCTGATGGGGAAAGGGGTTCGTTCGGTCCGGATCAGTTATCCACTTGCCGGGTCTGATCGAAGACGACATCTCGCCTACCGATTTTAATGGAATATGTGCAGGTGTGAATTGCCGCCGCAAATTAGCACCTGAGGCGTATCCTGCCGACTGACCCTTGTCTCCCTTGGCTCAGACAGATTCTTGTCTCAAAATCCCAGATGACAGGACAGTGAGCACACACTCCCAGTCGAACTGTCAACAGCCCTTTTCCCTTGTCTCTGTTGACAGCTGGGAACAAGTAGAGCTCTCGGAGTACTGCCTGTCAGACAGAGAAAACCCATCTCACGGCATGAACCCGGAGAAAATAGCCTACCCTGAAGAGAGATGGGAGGGAAAGGTGTGAAATCACTCCCAGAGGAAAGGGGGGAGAGAGAGAAGTAGGGACTAGGAAAGGGTCCGAGAGAAAGAGAGAGAGCATGTAGATGAAGAGAGAGAGAGGGGAGAGAGCGAGGGAAAGAAAGAAAGAAGTTGAAGAGGCTGAGAGAAATATAGAAACAAAAGACTTAAATACCAAGACAGACATGACAGTGAAGGAGAAAGAGAGAGAGGTCCAGCCTATTATGTGAGCATTCTCCAATTCAAACACTCTGTCATCACCATGTTCTTCTTTTGACAGAAGTGGCACATAAAGTGGCACATAAAGAAGTCTAATGTCACCCTTTCACCGTTGCTTCATGGATGCCGTAAGGTTAAAGCCTTTGTGCTCCTGCTCCATTAGTCTTCTTAAAGCTCCCATTTTCTCCCTCTGTTTATGGGTAAACTGCACCTTTCATAATACAAAGGCCACTTCACTTCAAAGGGCCCTTTTATGGACCCTGAAACTGTAGCCAAACTGCCTTTACCAGACTATTCAGATTAAACTGGTCCATTCATCACCACTGGCTGAGTTTCCTGACATGTTCAATGAAGTGTGTGTGTGTGTGTGTGTGTGTGTGTGTGTGTGTGTGTGTGTGTGTGTGTGTGTGTGTGTGTGTGTGTGTGTGTGTGTGTGTGTGTGTGTGTGTGTGTGTGTGTGTGTGTGTGTGTGTGTGTGTGTGTGTGTGTGTGTATGAGACAACAAATCTTAAAATAAGATGATCCTGTTTTATCGTATTCACAAAAAGTAGCAGTTGCATATTATCTGTCATGCTTATCGTAGAAGGGTATAAAGGCTGGTGATTTTTTGGCAATGCATTTGGATTGCACACTATTTCCCACACATTTCCTGAACCCAAAAGTTGACATAACAACATCAGAACTCATGTGTATGTAAACGCATACATCCAAAAGATACAGGATGCCGCGGTTGAAGGCCTGATAACCAACAATGACGAGACAACAACCTCTCCCTCAACATCAGCAAAACAACGGAGTTGAATGTTGACTTTAGGAATCAGAGGAAGGAACATGCCCCGATCCACATCAACTGGGCTGCAGTAGAAAGAGTCAGCAGTTTTAAGTTCCTTGGCATCCACATCGCTGAGGACTTGACAGTCCGGTCACAACTTGTGGACTTGTTTACGTGCTGCTGAATGGTTTGTTGCTAACTATACCTAGCTAGCTGACAACTGTATGGTTTTTACTTTCTCATTTTTAATAACCGTTTTATATTTTTCCTTTTTTCATTCAACTTTTTCACCTCAGACGCTTTATTTGGACATGTTTCTGCAGGACCTCCACCAGTCGAAGCTAAGTAGTAACATTAATATTATACAATCTGACTGCAGAAGCTGTACTCATAATATACAGGAGAAATATCGCCTTACGGCGAGGATAACTGTGCTGCAAGCCCAGCTTCAGGGGCATTCGTTAGGCAAACGTAATTTAAGCGTAGGAAAGGATGAAACAGTGTCTGTGCCTCCAATAAGTACAGATATTTTTTAGTGCAGATTTTTTTTACGTTTGCAATTGCAAAACATAACCTGCTTAGACCCAACCAGGGATCATCAAAAGCCGTGCTATAAATTCTCGGACAACCGAAAGATTCCTAAATGCCCTTCCAGACTCCCTCCACCTACCCATGGACGTTGGAGTATAAAAATCGGTTAACCACCTAACTGAGGAACTTAACTTAATCTTGCGTAATACCCAACCCCTCTTATCTCAGCCTCCAGTATTTATGCTGCAGTAGTTTGTGTCGGGGGCTAGGGTCAGTCTGTTATATCTAGTATTATATCTGTTATATCGAGTATTTCTCCTGTCTGATCCAGTGTCCTGTGTGAATTTAAGTATGCTCCCTCTAATTCTCTCTCTCCCTCTCCCTCCCCTCCCGGAGGACCTGAGTCCTGGGACCATGCCTCAGGGACTACCTGGCCTGATGACTCATTGCAGTCCCCAGTCCACCTGGTCGTGCTGCTGCTCCAGTTTCAACTGTTCTGCCTGCGGCTATGGAACCCTAACCTGCTCACCGGACTTGCTACCTTGTCCCGGACCTGCTGTTTTCGAATCTCTCTCTCTGCCGAACCTGCTGTCTCTAACTCTGAATGCTCAGCTATGAAAAGCCAACTGACATTTGCTCCTGACCTGTTGCACCCTCTACAACCACTGTGATTATTATTATTTGACCCTGTTTGTAATTTCTGAACTTTTGAACAACTTGGCCATGTACGGTTATAATCTCAACCCGGCACAGCCAGAAGAGGAATGGCCACCCCTCAGAGCCTGGTTCCTCTCTAGGTTTCTTCCTAGGTTCCTGCCTTTCTAGGGACTTTTTCCGAGCTACCGCCCTTCTAAATCTGCATTGCTTGCTGTTTGGGGTTTTAGGCTAGGTTTCTGTACAGCACTTTGTGACATCGGCTGATGTAAAAAGGGCTTTATAAATACATTTACTTGATTGATTGACATGGACCAACAACACCACCACTCTTGTGTAAGAGGGCGCAACATCATCTCTACCTTCAAAGGCGGCTGAAGAATTTTGGCATGCCACCCCGCGTCCTGTCCAAATACTACCGCTGCACCATCAAGAATGTATTGACCGGTTGCATCACAGCCTGGTACTGGAATTGCAAGTCCCTCCACTGGGACCTTACTCCTACCCATCCAGGACATCAACTTGAAACGGTGCCTGAGGAAGGCTTGTAAGCATCACCAAGGACCCCAGACACCCCAGCCATAAAATGTTCACTCGCTCGGGCAGCATGAGGTCTGATACCAACAGGCTCAGAGACCGTTTCTATCTACAAGTCATCCGACAGCTGAACACTTGAACTGGACTGACCACCTGCAAGGACTCTCCACAACTTAACACACATGCACTCACTCACGCACACACCCATACAGACATACACTCATCCACATACGCACAAGCACACACATTCACATTACACACACATCGCAACTGCTGCTTCCAGACTCATATTGCCAAATACTGCACAGAGTAAAAACGTTCACCTAATCCCCCTTTCCCCAAAACACGTGTAAATATTGGACAAAAAATGGTGGCTTCCTGTATTATACTTATGCTAAAATGTTTATTCTATTCAACTGAGCAAATGTAAAAAATAAAAGAATTACCCCATTTTTCTCCTCCAATTGGTAGTTACAGTATGGACTAGGGAGAGGCGAAGGTCAAGAGCCGTGTGTCCTCCGAAACACAACCCCGCCAAGCTTCTTGACACAATGCACTCTTAAGACGGAAGTCAGCCGTACCAATGTGTCGGAGGAAACACCGTACAACTGACGACCGTGTCAGCATGCATGTGGCCGGCTGCGACACAGCCCGGTATCAAACCAGGATCTGTAGTAACGCAGCTAGCAATGTGAAGCGGTGCCTTAGACCGCTGGGCTGCTCTGGAGGCCCTACTGAGCATTTTCTTTATGTTCGTAATCTTATCTTATTATTTCTTATTGTTGTTGCATTGTCAAGAAGGGACCTGCAAGTAAGCATGTAATTGGACGGTGTATACAATGTGTATCCTGTGCACACAACTAATGAAACTTGAAACTACAGTCAGGAGTTCTGCAGTAAACGGTGCAGATACAACACCAAGGCGCATGTGTCAGCTACAACATCCAATTCACCTACAAAACCCTCACAATTCCCCCCTTTTAACGCATTGCCACGAAGACTGTTGAAAATGACTATGCAAAGCTTTCACAAGCACTGCATAAATACCACTTAAGCATTCATAAATAAATGCTCACTGTAAGGGACCATTCGTTTGTACCGTACGTTCAGTTAGAGCAATCTGCCACATTAGAGCAAACTCCATATCTATTTTGGTGGTTTCATTCAGTACACACGAATGATTGTGGGGTGCTTATGAATGTCTCAAGCATTGCGTATGAACTCATTACATTGTACAACACAGAAACAAGTACCAGAAAACGAAACTTCCTCAACCCGAGGCTACTGCTACGTTACATTACATGCACCAATCTACCCAATGTCCCTAGTCAGAAACAAGGGAGAAAGGCAAACTAACTAGCGAGTAAGCGTGAGGAGTTTTCTCCAACTCCTTTACTTCTTTTGATTACAATCTGTGTGAGAGAGACTTGGAGCAGCCCCTAGCCTAGGTGGACTAGTATTGGGATATTTGAAAGACCTGGGCTGCGTTCAAATCGGGACCCTACAACATAGTGTGCTACTTTTGACCAGAGCCCTAGTGTACAAAATAGGGAAAATGGTTCCATTTGGGACACATACCTGGTTGGTCTCAGGAAAGGACAGAGTTTCTGCTCGTTGAGAGCAGAGAGCTGTATCTCTGTGTCTGGGGCTGTTGTGTCCTGGTGGACGCTGGTGGACTGAGAGTGTCTTCTTTTGTCTGCCTTAAATTGCACATACACTACAGTACATATGCACCCACAAGCATAACACACACACCCAGACCAGCAACATAAACACACACACATACACATTTTTACACGTATAATATGCTGCTCTACTCTGATCTGTATTGTAGTCTTATTATCTATTCTGATGCCTAGTCCTGCCTTCATGTACATGTCTACCTCAAACACATACCCCTGCACATTGATCTGGTACTGGTACTCCCTGTATATTGCTGCATTCTTGTGTATTTTATTCCTCTTGTGTTATTATTTGACTTTTTATTATAATTTTTTAACTCTGTATTGTTGGGCTTGTAAGCAAGCATTTCACGGTTAAGTCTACACCCGTTGTATTTGAAGCATGTGACACTTTTTTAAAACTTAAATGACACAATCATAATCAACTAGTTACAAACACCAGGTTTTTTTTACCAACTCTTACAGTCAAAAACCGTTAACAGTTTGAATGTACAACTTTTTGCAGTGTATGTATTCTAAATGCTAAGTTCTTGATTATCTAATAGTGATGTGTCTTGAATCTTAAGTTCCTCCGTTTTTAGTGGTGAGGGATTTGTTCTGCATGTCCACACCCAATCTTTTTAGCCTAGTTGACTGACAGCGGGTGGAGTCAGCCGAGCTGAACATGATTTCAGACACCCTGTCAGCAGACAAGCCTGCAGTGGTTGATGTGACAGCTGATGTGTGTGCTCGTGCATGTGTGTGTGTGTGTTAGTGTGCCCAGCAAGCCTCCCAGGATAACATATATATAAAAAACTATCACGGATTACAACGGGAAAACAAGCCATGAGATGTCCAGTGACGTGAGCCTACCAGACGAGCTAAATACCTTATATGCTCGCTTCGAGGCTAGCAACACTGAACCATGCATGAGAACACCAGCTGTTCTGGACGACTGTGTGATCACGCTCTCCGTAGACGATGTGAGTAAGACCTTTAAACAAGGTCAACATTCACAAGGCCGCAGGGCCAGAATAATTACCAAGATGCATACGCAGAGCATGAGCTGTTGAATTTTACCCCTTTTTCTCCCCAATTTCATGGTATCCAATTGTTTTAGTAGCTACTATCTTGTCTCATCGCTACGGGCTCGGGAGAGACGAAGGTTGAAAGTCATGCGTCCTCCGATACACAACCCAACCAAGCCGCACTGCCAGCCGCACCAATGTGTCGGAGGAAACACCGTGCACCTGGCAACCTTGGTTAGTGCGCACTGCGCCCGGCCCGCCACAGGAGTCGCTGGTGCAAGATGAGACAAGGACATCCCTACCGGCTAAGCCCTCCCTAACCCGGACGACGCTAGGCCAATTGTGCGTCGCCCCACGGACCTCCCAGTCGCGGCCAGTTACGACTGAGCCTGGGCGCGAACCCAGAGTCTCTGATGGCACAGCTGGCGCTGCAGTACAGCGCCCTTAACCACTGCAACACCCGGGAGGTCACTGACATTTTCAACCCCTTCCTGATCCAGTCTGTAATACCTACATGTTTCAAGCAGATCACCATAGCCCCTGTGCCCAAGAACACCAAGGTAACCTGTCTAAATGACTATCACCCCTTGGAACTCAGATCTGTAGCCATGAAATCATAAAGATGGTGCCAGAGGGGATGGCTGCCGTCTTATCGGCTCATTAACGAACCATGCTATTTTGTTTGTTTTTTCACGTTGTTCGAAAGTTGTTTTGTACATAATCTTTTATGACCGAAAAAGAGCTGTAACTGCGATTACTCAACAACAAGTTCTTTCTTCAATGAGTCGGACGGGAAGGATCAGGCAATGAGTGCTTAATTTGCCTTTGCCTTCCGTCCTGCTAGCTAATGTTCAAACGCTGGAAAATAAATGGGACGAACTGAAAGCATGTATATTCTACCAGCAGAACATTAAAAACTGTAATATCTTATGTTTCACCGAGTTGTGGCTGAACGACGACATTAAGAACATACAGCTGGCAGATTATACACTCTATCGGCATAATAGAACAGCAGCCTCTGGTAAGACACGGGGCTGGGGCCTATGCATATATGTAAACAACAGCTGGTGCATGAAATCTAAGGAAGTCTCAAGGTTTTGCTTGCCTGAGGCGGAGTATCTCATGATAAGCTGTAGACCACACTATCTTGGTGGGGTGGCAGATATCTAAGTGGTTAGAGCATTGGGCCAGTAACTGAAAGGTTACTAGATCGAATCCCCGAACTGACAAGGTAAAAATCTGTCGTTCTGCCCCTGGATAAGGCAGTTAACCCACTGTTCCTAGGCCGTCATTGTAAATAAGAATTTGTTCTTAAATGACTTGCCTAGGTTAAAAAAATTCTACAGAGAGGGATTTCATCTGCATTTTTCGTAGGTGTCTACATACCACCACAGACTGATGTTGGCACTAAAATCGCACTCAATGAGCTGTATGAAGAAGATACATCTCCTAATGTTCGTGTGCATGTGTGTGCGTAAGTAAGGAGCATGGTATAAAATGGATGTCTTTGTATAATGAACTGGAGAGTGCACTCGTGAATAAACATTTTGACTATTGTAAGCTGGGAATTCAGTCTATTTCATTTAAACTTGAACCTTAACAAACTCTGGGTTGCAGACCGAGAAGATGAATTGAAATTTATGAACATTGATAACAAAATTCCATATTAGCTGCATACAAAGCTCTTCCTCGCCCTATATTTGGCAAATCTGACCATAATTATATCTTTCTGATTCCTGCTTACAAGCTCAAATTAAAGCAGGAAGCACCAGTGACTCGGTCTATGAAATAGTGGTCAGATGAAGCAGATGCCAAACTACAGGACTGTTTTGCTAGCACAGACAGAAATATGTTCTGAGATTCTTCCGATGGAATTGAGAATTATTCCAAATCAGTCACTGGCTTTATCAACAAGTGCATCGAGGACATCGTCCCCGCAGTGACTGTACGTACATACCCCAACCGGAAGCCATGGATTACAGGCAACATTCACACTGAGCTAAAGGGTAGAGCTGCCGCTTTCAAGGAGCGGACTCTAACCCGGAAGCTTATAAGAAATCCTGCTATGCCTTCCGACAAACCATCAAACAGGCAAAGCGCCAATACAGAACTAAGATTGAATCGTACTACACTGGCTCCGACGCTTGGATGATGCAATCTCTATTGCACTCCACACTGCCCTTTCCCACCTGGACAAAAGGAACACCTACGTGAGAATGCTATTCATTGACTACAGCTCAGCGTTCAACACCATAGTACCCTCAAAGCTCATCAATAAGCTAAGGATTCTGGGACTAAACACCTCCCTCTGCAACTGGATCCTGGACTTCCTGACGGGCCACCCCCAGGTGGTGAGGGTAGGCAACAACACATCCACCACGCTGATCCTCAACACAGGGGCCCCTCAGGGGTGCGTGCTCAGTCCCCTCCTTTTCTCCCTTTCTCCTACAGTGGTAGGCCTGATAAGCCGACAGCGATGAGACAGCCTACAGGGAGGAGGTCAGAGACCTGGCAGTGTGGTGCCAGGACAACAACCTCTCCCTCAGCTTCAGCAAGACAAATGAGCTGATCGTGGACTACAGGAAACAGAGGGCTGAGCATGCCCCCATCCAGATCGAAGAGGCTTTAGTGGAGCAGGTCTAGAGCTTCAAGTTACTTGGTGCTTGGTGTCCACATCACTAAGGAATTATCATGGTCCACACACACCAACACAGTCGTGAAGAGAGCACGACTCGGTACTGTTACCCCATGTATACAGCCAAGTTATCATTACTCATTGTGTATTTATTCCATGTGTTATTATTTTTCTATTATTTCTCTTTTTTTATCTCTGTGTATTGTTGAGAAGAGCCCGTAAATGAACATTTCACCTGCTGTTAATGAAGCATGTGACAAATAAAATTTGATTTGATGAGTACATACAGTATGCTGAACATAGCTAATTTATGTAGCCTGTTATTGCTTCAAACCCAGTTTTTTTTCTTCAGGCAGAGATGTACGCACTGCATGAATGGCTGAAGGTCTACTTGCCTTTACGATAACAGAACTGGACAAGCCCTTCCATATGGCGCAGACATTAACAACAATGAATAGAATGCATGGATGTCACGTGGCATGAAGCGTATGGTACATTATGTGTTTGTCTATCCATACGCTCTGTGCTGCCCAGGTCAGCTGAGCGATAGGCTTTCCTTTTTCTTTGAACAGCTGGTTGTCAAGTGTCGCCCAAGTGCGGTTTGATTTCCTTTATTAGAACCTGGCTCTCTGTGTGCCTCTCCTTATGTGCAGAGAGTTAAGTACTGTATTGCACTATAGAGAGTGTATAGATTCACTATGCCTGATAGGCTGTCACTAGAGAACACTGGAAGAATAGACCCTATGATTACGGAAAGGACAGGCTTGTATTTGACTGCCTGAAGCAATTGTATGAGTTTATACAACAATAGAAGCAGTGGTGGTTATTAAATATTTGTCTTAGGAGAAATTGCACTCAGTGAATGACTTAGCTAGTAGTGGGAGTAGTAGAAATTGTAGTATTTATTGGAAGCTCGACATTCAAAAACATATTTTTACACCAATTTGCAAATGGGAAAGATTTCAAACTTTGGTTGTTATATGGTTAATCAGTTTATAACCAGATTAATACATTTTTTTCCTAGTTGCTAAACCAACGTTTACAAAACGTCATTTTATAGTCAGAGTAAAACCTCATGATGACATTGCAATCATGTATAGCCAGCAGTTCTCTGAATCAATGATGCTAGGAAATGTTTTGGAATAAGGGCTAGATATTATGTAACACAAAAAAAAGCTTTTCGACCAATGAGATTGTTGCCTTTGTTAGAAGGATCACATACTTATCCTTGAAGCCCTTCAATGGTCTGGGGCAAAAAATGAAGTAAAGGCCAGTGGCGTGTATTCATGAATGCCAAGGGAAGTCTCCCCCCAAAGAATTAACCAACAAAAAAATACATTGAATGTAATGTATCTATTTGTCTCTGTGTTTCATCATTTTCCTTCTATTCGCAAGAGGCTGAAAGTATCTCACCGGAGAAAGCATCCGCGCGAGCGGAACAATGCCCCTCTGTCTCTGAATGTGTAGCCCATCTATCTGATGCTGTTCTGGTCAAAAACAGTATGACATTGTGGCTGCCTGTAACATTGAATGCAATGGAAACCAGCAGGCATTTTGCCTCCCTTGATAAAAAATAAATAAATACATAATAGCAAATGTGTGTTGAGCTAAACTGATTGAGTTCAGCTGTGAATGATTCTTGCTCACCAAAAAAAGTGCCAAGGGAGGCCATTTTGTAATTGGCTTCACACCAATCACATCACTAGAATTCAAACGTAATTGACAGAAAAACATTTCATTGTTGCATCTCGTTGTGTTGATGTCCTCCGGTGGCTAGCTAGCTAAAATCGACCCATTCCTAAATTAGCCATGGATGGAGATAGGGATTTGGACATTCTCCTTACTGGCTAATGACTATAATAGCAATTCTGATCCAACCATACATTTATACATTGTGCCCCTGGCCCGAGAGGATGGGAGTTCAACATGCAGACCCACAGAATGAAGTTAGGCTAGCAAGCAAGCATTTTAGCCAGGTAGCCGAGGACAACAAAAACTAAAGGCATGTACTGCAGCGTTTCCCAAACTCAGTCCTTGAGACCCCAAGGGGTGCATGTTTTGGTTTTTGCCCTAACACTACACAGCTGATTCAAATAATGAACTCATCATCAAGCCTGGATTATTTGAAACAGCTGTGTAGGGCAAAAACCAAAACGTGCACCCCTTGGGGTCCCCAGGACCGAGTTTGGGAAACGTGGGTGTACTGTATATGACTGTCAAAGAACGTTCAGGCAATATGAAAGACGAGGATGGCATTGCTCGCATTTCTCTATAAGTAGGGTGAGACATGTTTTTTTTCTACTTGCAAGCACATACGCTCCCACGCATGCTTCACACACACACACACACACACACACACACACACACACACACACACACACACACACACACACACACACACACACACACACACACACACACACACACACACACACACACACACACACACACACACACACACACACACACACAGAGAGAAGTCAGTACCATGGAAAGCCACATCATATTTAGCTGACGTTGATTGGACTAAATCGTTTTTGGTATCTTTTAAACTGTATTAGGTCGAATTGCCCGTAGAGCTCCGAGACAGGATTTTGTCGATGCACAGATCTGGGGAAGGGCGCAAAAAAAACCATATGCAGCATCGAAGGCTCCAAAGAACACAGTGGCCTCCATCATTTCTAAATGGAAGAAGTATGGAACCACCAAGACTCTTCCAAACTGAGCAATCGGGGGAGAAGGGCCTAGGTCAGGGAGGTGACCAAGAACTGATGGTCACTCTGACAGAGCACCAGAGTTCCTTAGTGGAGATGGGAAACCTTCCAGAAGGACAACCATCTCTGCAGCACTCCGCCAATCAGGCCTTCAGGGTAGAGTGGCCAGACGGAAGCCACTCCTCAGTAAAAGGCACATGACAGCCCACTTGTTGTTTGCCAAAAGGCACCTAAAGGACTCTCAGAACATGAGAAGCAAGAATCTTTGGTTTGATGAAACCAAGATTGAACTCTTTTGCCTGAATGCCAAGCATCACATCTGACGGAAACCTGGGACCAAACCTGGGACCATCCCTAAGATGAAGCATGGTGGTGGTAGCATCATGCTGTGGGGATGTTTTTCAGCGGCAGGGACTGGGAGACTAGTCAGGATTGAGGGAAAGGTGAACGGAGCAAACAGAGAGATACTTGATGAAAACCTGCTCCAGGGTGCTCAGGACGTCAGACTAGGGCGAAGGTTCACCTGCCAACAGGACAATGACCCTAAGCACAAAGCCAAGACAACGCAGGAGTGTCTTCTGGACAAGTCTCTGAATGTCCTTAAGTGGCCCGGCCAGAGCCCGGACTTGAACCGATTGAACATCTCTGGAGAGACCTGAAAATATCTGTGCAGCGATGGTCCACATCCAACCTGACAGAGCTTGAGAGGATCTGCAGAGAATAATGGGTGGTTATACAGTTGTGTCAAGCTTGTAGCATCATACCCAAGAAAACTTGAGGCTGTAATCGCTGCCAAAGGTGCCACAACAAAGTACTAAGTAAAGGGGCAAAATACTTGTGTAAATGGTATATTTCATTTTTTTGTTTTACATTTGCTAACGTTATTGAAAACCTGTTTTTGCTTTGTCATTACGAGGTATTTTGTGTAGATTGATGGGGGGGATTATTTAATCAATTTTAGGATAAGGCTGTAACATAAAAAAATGTGTAAAAAAGTAATGGGGTCTGAATACTTTCCGAATGCACTGTATATAAAGGGAAAGGGGTGCCATTTGGGACGAGGCAAGTAGAAGCAGACACACAGGCTAAATACAGCAACTTCACCTATCTGTCTTCCGGCCCGTTGATAAGAAGGACTTTTGTGTTTTGCCTCCTGTCTTTGAAAATTGATCCCAGTAAAATGTTAATTATTGCACAGCAACAGACTTGAACATCTAAGCTTGGGAGGTTCAAAGGGCTTGTGTAGCCAGAACTTCAAAGCTGTAGGCTAATCTGTTCCGCTCTGTGGTTCACTGCACTGGACTACCAACGCCTGATCCCTCGATGGAGTTCTACCTCCTCTCTCTCCCCCTACTAAGTGTTACGCAACCCACGTGTATGCAGTGATCAGAAGCTCTAACCCACTGTGACACTGCATCCAAAATGCCACTCACACACTATTCCCTATTTAGTGTATTACTTTTCAACAGGGCAATGGTTAAAAGTAGTGCACTATGCAGGGAATAGCATGCAATATGTGCTTCCTCCCTCATCTCTAGTTCACTGTCTTCACCTTTTTCACTGTCTTCACCTTTCCATCTCTCTTGATTTCTCCAAGTGGTTTCTCAACACGTTCTCTCTTTAATTTCTCTCTCTATTTTTCTTCTTTCCTCTCTATCTGCACGGACTGACCAATCCCCCCTACTGTGAGTTGGCTGTGCATGTTGTGTGGCGCTGTAGATCATACTGGAAATGTACATATTAAATGCATTCATTGAGTCGGAATCTGTGAATGCTTCATCCATTTTTGGACTTATAAAATGAATATCTACCCATTGATTATTGAATAATATAACTTATATAATATATATAACTTATAAATGGCCCATGAGCTTAGTTCAACTGTTTAACTCCATCAGAAGACAAAATGTATGCTTTGTTTTGGTAAATAACAATTGTAAACAAACACTGCATAGCTTCGGAACCTGGTTTAAACTATGATGGATGGTCACCCCGTCTATTAGTTTGAAAGTGGTTACATTTCTCTAGCCCCATCCCAAAGATGTTCTATTATATTGACAAGATAGTCAAGTGACACCTTTAACAAGGGGAGGAGATCAGCTGGGACCATTCTAAGAGAGGGCATTTTTAGTGCCAGTATTTTATTGCCGAAATGCCACGTGTGTCCACTTATATCAGTGAATTTATAACAACCTAACCATTATGAGACTTATATTCGATCAAATAAAGTAGCAAATTAGCAGTTACATCTTCTGTTGACCAAATTCGACACTCATTGACCTCCATAAAAAAATTCCTCACTTCGTGGGCTTATTTTCATGGACTGGGTTTGGGTTTGGGAATTTAATTCAGTGCAATTCAAAGAAATTCCACTCAGTTGTAGAACATGAAAGTTTAATTGAATCTGACAGGTCACACTTCAAGATACCAAAGAATATATCACTTTTCTCCATAAACAATGTTCATATACTCTTTTAACCCTAGTGCTTAGAATAGACAATCATTTCATTTGTTTGGCTTCATTTTGAAAGCTTCATGGTCAACATGAGTCTTAAACTAAAGCATGATTAATGAAGTGGTTAATGAAATAGAATATTCACATACAAGTTGTTTTCCTTAATTATTCATTTCAAGAGTTTGTCCTGAAAATCAATTGTTTCAACAATATTTTATATGCATATAACAACACGTTTTATGTTGTATGTACATTATGTATATTTGCATAGACCACACCTAACATAGAATACAAGAGGCATTTGCATTTAATGAATTCCACTCTATTTTCTTTAATTGCAATTCTGTATCCTGTTTACTACTTAAATTAAAATTCAAGAATTGAACTGGAATGTATGAGGCATTCTCAATTCAATTCCGATAATGAGCCCAACGCTGTTTCCCAAAAAGGTGGCGGGGTGTTCCTTTGTTATTGTTTGAATGGCAGATTGCCCCTTTAGTACATTGGCAAATGTGATTTTAAATAGTAACGGGAATGTATTATCCTTGTGTGAAATTGTCAGTGGGGAAGAGTGTCAATGGTGCACCGCAGTGTGTGTGTTTGTTTGTGTGTGTGTGTGTGTGCGTCTGGTTCCCTTACCTTCAGGAGGAGTCCTCGGTTTACCTGTCATGCAACATTAGCGCTCCCCTCTCACACACAGACAGACAGACAGACAGACAGACAGACAGACAGACAGACAGACAGACAGACAGACAGACAGACAGACAGACAGACAGACACACACACACACACACACACACACACACACACACACACACCACTGTACCCATTCCCTCTGGTATTTTACGAAATATGTCATCTTTGTGTTTGCATTTGAGGAGGATTTTGATGGGCTTGAGTCTCCAATTCCAACAAATTATTGCCAGTTGCAATTTTACAGGACTTGACAAAAACCGAGGGAGGGGGGCTAGGGCTGTGGAGAATATTGTGTGTTGTTGGTGCAGCGAGGGTTGTTCAACATTAAGCGGAGCTGGACGTGTCATCAATCAGTACCACAGAATAATTGCTTCTTTGTCTTGGATGACAGCTTCCTGTACACAGCCGTTTAGGAGAGCATGGCAGGGGAAGGAGAGAGGATCCACTCAGATCAATACACAGCTTTTCATACGACACCCCAGGTGGGACTGGTGGGGGGTATTTACAAGGTACAGATGTTGAATGATAAAATATATAATATATAGAAATAATAATATACTTAACAATAAAATGTAAAGTGTTGGTCCCATGTTTCATGAGCTGAAATAAAAGATCCCAGAAATTTTCCAAACACACATAAAGCTTATTTCTCTCAAATGTTGCACACATATTTGGTTACATCCCTGTTAGTGAGCATTTCTCCTTTGCCAAGATAATCCATCCAGCTGACAGGTGTGGCATATCAAGGAGCTGATTAAACAGCATGATCATTACACAGGTGCACCTTCAGCTGGGGACAATAATAGACCACAAATGTGCAGTTTTGTTACACAACAGAATGCCACAGATGTGTCAAGTTTTAAAGGGGTATACTATTGGCATGCTGACTGCAGCAATGTCCATCAGTGCTGTGCCAGAGAATTGAATGTTCATTTCTCTACCATTGTTTTAGAGAATTTGGCAGTACGTCCAACAGGCCTCACAGGAGCAAACCATCAATCCCGGTTTCAACTGTACCGGGCAGATAGTAGACAGCGTATATGACTTTGTGTGGGTAAATGGTATGCCGATGTCAACGTTGTAAACAGAGTGCCCCATGGTGGCGGTGGGGTCTGGGCTGGAATAAGTTAAGGACAACGAACACAATTGCATTTTATCGATAGCAATTTGAATTCACATAGATACCGTGACGTGATCCTGAGGCCCGTTGACGTGCCATTCATCCGTCGCAATCACCTCATGTTTCAGCAAGATAATGCACAGCCCCATTTCGCAAGGATCGGTACACAATTCCTGGAAGCTGTTGATGTTCCAGTTGTTTCTTGGCCTGCATATACACCAGACATCAGAGCATGCGCAGACCAGCTGGCTAGTGTGTTTACAGATATATTCCATCTCTCCCTATCCCAGTCTGTTGTCCCCACAAGCTTCAAGATGGCCACCATGGTTCCTGTACCTAAGAAGGCAAAGGTAACTGAACTAAATTACTATCGCCCCTGTAGCACTCACTTCTGTCATCATGATGTTCTTTGAGAGACTAGTCAAGAATCAAATCACCTCCACCTTACCTATCAACCTAGCATATTGAGCATATTGGACTGTTAGCTGTATAGATCCATTGGCCAATTTCTTGGGCCACTATACCTATTTTGCCAATTGGACTTGGACCCCTCTGCTACTCGGAACCCAACTAATCCATCACGACTGATCTATCGACGTCACCGCACGCGGAGGCCAAAACAGACTTTCCTCCGTTGAGATGTCCCTATAAGGCCCTTCTGCTAGCTTTGCTAGCCCTGGTCTGCTAGCTTGTTAGCCCCGGCTCCCAGCTGCCTGAATCGCTGTGTCTCCAGCCCGCCCAACCACTCACTGGACCCCTATTGATCACTGGCTACGCATGCCTCTCCGTGATTTCAATATGCCTTGTCCATTACTGTCCTGGTTAGTTATTATTGTCTTATTTCACTGTAGAGCCCTGCTCAATATGCCTTAACCTACCATTTAATTCCAACTCCAACATATGCGGTGACATCACCTGGTTTAAATGTCTCTATAGACAACATCTCTCTCGTCATTATTCAATGCCTAGGTTTACCTCCAATGTACTCACATCCTACCATACCTGTGTATGTACATTATGCCTTGAATTTATTCTCTCATGCCCAGAAACCTGCTCCTTTTACTTTCTGCTCTGAATGCAGTAAACGACCAGTCCTGATCGCCTTTAGCCGTACCCTCACCCTACTCCTCCTCTGTTCATCTGGTGATGTAGAGGTTAATCCAGGCCCTGCAGTGCCTAGCTCCACTCCTACTCCCCAGGTGCTCTCATTTGTAGACTTATGTAACCGTAAAAGCCTTGGTTCCATGCATGTTAACATTAGAAGCCTCCTCCCTAAGTTTGATTTATTCACTGCTTTAGCACACTCTGCCAACCCGGATGTCCTAGCTGTGTCTGAGGAAGTACACCAAAAACTCTGAAATTTCCATCCCTAACTATAACAATTTCCGACAAGATAGAACTGCCAAAGGTGGCGGTGTTGCAATCTACTGCAGATATAGCCTGCAGAGTTCTGTCTTACTATCCAGATCTGTACCCAAACAATTGAAACTTCTACTTTTAAAAATCCATCTTTCCAGAAACAAGTCTCTCACTGTTGCTGCTCGCTATAGACCACCCTCTGCCCCCAGGTGTGCCCTGGACACCATATGTGAATGGATTGCCCTCCATCTATCTTCAGAGCTCGTGCTGCTAGGTGACCTAAACTGTGACATGCTTAACACCCCGGCCATCCTACAATCTTAGCTTGATGACCTCAATCTCAAACAAATTATCAATGAACCCACCAGGTTAAACTCCAAATCTGTAAACACGGGCACCCTCATAGATTTAATCCGAACCAACTTGCCCTTCAAATACACCTCTGCTCTTTTCAACCAAGATCTCACAGATCACTGCCTCATTGCCTGCATCCGTAATGGGTCTGCGGTCAAACGACCACCCCTCATCCCTGTCAAACGCTCCCTAAAACACTTCAGCCAGCAGGCCTTTCTAATCGATCTGGCCCGAGTATCCTGGAAGGATATTGACCTCATCCCGTCAGTAGATGATGCCTGGTTATTCTTTAAAAGTGCCTTCCTCATCATCTTAAATAAGCATGCCCCATTCAAAAAATGTAGAACCAGGAACAGATATAGCCCTTGGTTCTCTCCAGACCTGACTGCCCTTTGTCAGGATTTGGCCAGGGTTGTTCCGGTTTTTGGTCACTAGATGCCCCCATTGTGCCTTTTGACCTTTTGTTTTCCCTTGATCCCCATTATTATTTGCACCTGTGCCTCGTTTCCCCTGATTGTATTTAAACCCTTTGTTTTCCTCAGTTCTGTGCTCTGTGTTTGTATGTTAGCACCCAGCCCTAGTACTCTGTGAACTCTTGTTGTTCCCGGTGGACTCTCTTGTGGAATTCTGTTTTTTGTTCTTGTTTGTTTGTTTTTTTGAGTATCTTTTGAGACCTTTTTGTCTTGGAGGATTACCTTTGTTCTTGTGGAATTCCTTTTGAGGTTGTGGAGTTACATGTTTTCCTGAAGAACTTCACTTTTTACTTCATTAAATACACCGTCTCAAGTACTGCTGTGTCTGCCTCATCTTCTGCGTTCTGCCGACTATTCGTGGCTCAGTTGGTTAAGTGACTGTTTCTCACTCCGGAGACCCGGGTTCGTAACCGGGTCCTGACACCCTTGACCAGCACAAAAACATCCTGTGGCGTTCTGCATTAGCATTGAACAGCCCCCATTATATTCAACTTTTCAGGGAAGTTAGAAACAAATATACACAGGCAGTTAGGAAAGCTAAGGCTAGCTTCTTCAAGAAGAAATTTGCATCCTGTAGCACAAACTCAAAAAAGGTCTAGAACACTGTAAAGTCCATGGAGAATAAGAGCACCTCCTCCCAGCTGCCCACTGCACTAAGGCAAGGAAACACTGTTACCACTGATAAATCCACTATAATCAAGAATTTCAATAAGCATTTTTTTTACGGCTGGCCATGCTTTTCACCTGGCTACCCCTACCCCGGCCAACAGCCCTGCGCTCTCCACAGCAACACGCCCAAACCTCCCCCACTTCTCATTCACCCAAATCGAGATAGCTGATGTTCTGAGAGAGAGAAAATCTGGACCCCTACAAATAAGCCGGGCTAGACAATCTGGACTCTCTCTTTCTAAAATGATCTACCGAAATGGTTGCGACCCCTATTACTTACTAGCCTGTTCAACCTCTCTTTCGTATCGTCTGAGATTCCCATAGATTTGAAAGCTGCCGAGGTCAACCCCATCTTCAAAGGGGGACACACTCTAGACCCAAACTGCTACAGACCTATATCTATTCTACCCTGCCTTTCAAAGGTCTTCAAAAGCCAGGTTAACAAACAGATTACCGACCATTTCGAATCACACAATGCAATCTGGTTTCAGAGCTGGTCATGGGTGCATCTCAGCCACGCTCAAGGTCCTAATCGATATCATAACCGCCATCGATAAGTGACATTACTGTGCAGCCATATTCATCGACCTGGCTAAGGCTTTTGACTCCGTCAATCACAACATTCTTTTTGGCAGACTCAACACCCTTGGTTTCTCAAATGACTGCCTCGCCTGGTTCACTAACTACTTCTCTGATAGAGTTCAGTATGTCAAATCGGAGGGCCTGTTGTCCAGACCTCTGGCAGTCTCTATGTGGGTGCCACAGGGTTCAATTCTCGGGCCAACTCTCTTCTCTGTATACATCAATGATGTCGCTTTTGCTGCTGGTGATTCTCTGATCCACCTCTACGCAGACGACACCATTCTGTATACTTCTGGCCCTTCTTTGGACAATGTGTTAACTAACCTCCAGAAGAGCTTCAATGCCATTCAACTCTCCTTCTGTGGCCAACTGCTCTTAAATGCAAGTAAAACTAAATGCAAGCTCTTCAACTGATCGCTGCCCGCACCTGCCTGCCCGTCCAGCATCACTATTGTGGACGGTTCGGACTTAGAATATGTGGACAACTATAAATACCTTGGTGTCTGGTTAGACTGTACACTGTCCTTCCAGACTCACATTAAATATCTCCAATCCAAAATTAAAACTAGAATTGGCTTCCTATTTTACAACAAAGCATCCTTCACTCATGCTGCCAAACATACCCTCGTAAAACTGACCATCCTACAGAACCTCAACTTCGGTGATGTCATTTACAAAATAGCCTCCAACACTGTACTCAACAAATTGGATGCAGTCTATCACAGTGCCATCCGTTTTGTCACCAAAGCCCCATATACTACCCACCACTGCGACCTGTATGCTCTCGTTGGCTGGCCCTCGCTTTATACTCGTCGCCAAATTCACTGGCTCCAGGTCATCTACAAGTCTCTGCTAGGTAAAGCCCCGCCTTATAGTGGAGCAGGTTGAGAGCTTCAAGTTCCTCAGCGTCAACATCACCAACAAGCTAACATGGTCCAAGCACACCAAGACAGTAGTGAAGAGTGCATGGCAAAACCTATTCCCCCCCAGGAGACTGAAAAGATTTGGCATGGGTTCTCAGAACCTCAAAAGGTTCTACAGCTGCACCATCGAGAGCATCCTGACTGGTTGCATCACTGAATGGTATGGCAACTGCTCTGCCTCCGACCGCAAGGCACTACAGAGGGTACTGCGTATGGCCCAGTACATCACTGGGGCCAAGCTTCCTGCCATCAAAGACCTCTACACTAGGTGGTGTCAGCGGAAGGCTCTAAATATTGTCAATGACTCCAGGCACCGTAGTCATAGACTGTTGTCTCTGGTACCGTACGGCAAGCGATACCGGAGCACCAAGTCTAGGTCCAAGAAGCTTCTAAACAGTTTCTACCCCCAAGTCATAAGACACCTGAACATCTAATCAAATGGCTGCCCAGACTGTTTGCATTGCCCCTCCCCTTTTACTCTACTGATACTCTCTGTTATTATCTATGCATAGTCACTTTAATAACTCTACCTACAGTTACATATTACCTCAATTACCTCAACTAACCGGTGCCCTCGCACATTGACTCTGTACCAGTGCACCCTCTATATAGCGTCGCTATTGTTATTTTATTGCGACTCTAAATATTTGATACTTTCATTTCTTACTTCTTATTTTTCTTAAAACTGCATTGTTGGTTCAGGGCTTGTAAAGCAAGTATTTCACTGTAAGGTCTACAGACCTGTTGTATTCAGTGTATGTGACAAATAACATTTGAATTGTTTTGAATTCAATTGAACACCGTTGACTTTGGCATTAAGGGCTATTGACATGGCCGTAGGTATTAATAAAATTAGGCGGGCTGTTTAGCCATCTCTACCTCCGTCGAGCTCTACCAGCTCCCAGCTCCTCTAAGGGGGTCTCGTGATGGAGAGAGTGATGGAGGAAGAGGGTTTCATTTGCAGTAATGGTCTTCCTGGCATGACAGAGATGGGGTGTGTGTACAGTGAGGGGTCGTTAGTGCTACCTCCCCGGGCCTGTGTGGACTCGTAGGAGGGTGTGAGTGTGTGTATGAGAGAGAATGTAAGTGGCCATGTCTGAATACCCATACTAGCACACTAAGTAGAATGCAAAAAAAAGTGAAATTGTGTGAAATTTCAAAAAGAGTACTCTGAATGTATCATCTAATGCGCGATTGCATTGACTCCTGCCATTTGTTTTGGTACAGCTCGTCAATTTATCTGGTTATCAGCTGTCGTCAAACACATGAGTCGGAAAAGATGTGTAATTTCTACTAGATCTAATGCCAAAATGAGTATGCAGTTTGAGTATGTAGTATGCTAGTATGGGTATCCGGACACGACCAGTGTGTATGATGTATGTTTGGTGAGAAAGAGAGAAAGCGTGTGTGATGGGTGTTTGGTGAGAAAGAGAGTGTGATGTGTGTGTTTTGATCCAACTAATGACGCAGGAAAAATAAACTGGTTGTTTTAAATCATGTTTGGGATGAACATGGTGCATAGTAGAAACTCTGTGTTTTTGTTGAGATGCACCATATTTGCAAATCAATATTCATGCTAATTAACACTTAACAGGAAAATAATGATGTAATTAGAATGTAATTATATATTCATGAGATACATGGCTATAGCTATCTCATGGATTAAATAGTCTATAGACAAAGATATTGTGAGATCCCTTTCATTTCAAAGGCTGTGTGGTCTGACAGCCAGTCAAAACACATCTTTGTTTGTTTTCTCATTTGAATGGATTTGATGTTATATTTATTCCGAATATGCGATTTAGACGGAGTTAACATAGTCTACTTCTGTCACAGCAGAGACAAACTTCAGAGGCTCTCACTCCACTCCATTATTAAAATTAGTGCCCACATGTTTTCCATGTCTTAGTGACAGGATCCTGGCTTCAAGGGATGTGACAAACTTATTGAAATGCACAGATATCTGCCTGAACTGGAATCTGATTACACACCTTTTTTTAAGCATCTCTGTATAGGCGTTACACTGTAGCTGAATAAACAAATAAAAATGTATAAAAAGCCCAAACACATTTACTTGAGAAGTGGGCTAATTTCTGTCGAATGGCCAAAACACGACTCAAGTATTAATAGCTTGGTAAACATCACATTTCTTCACCCCAAAAAAACACCTAGTGCAGATCGATACATTGATTTAAAAAAAAAACTATTTTATACACCTCGTGTTGCTAAATTCACAGGAAAACAAACTAAAGAGCACTCTCTCTGCCTCTATCATCTATCTATCATGCAGGGTTGTTGTTTCGTGTATAAATAGAATGCCAAAAATTGCGCTCGCTTCCCGGCAAGGAACATTTACACCTTTAATGTTCCTCGTCATGATCATGAGGCGGATTGGGTGGGGGTTGGGATTAGGGGGTGGTAAGTGAGATGACAGAGGTATGACAGTATCGACTCAACATCAGAACTTTGCATATTTCTCTCTCTCCTTCTTCTCTCTCATTTTCATTCTCTTCCTCCTCATGGTCCTCTCTTCCTCCTGCTGTATGATTGCTGTCTGACCTACTTAGCAGCATGCTGCTGACTGGCATGGCAGGGAGTTGGCGCAGTGAGCCAGACACCCTCCCATTGTTGTGGGCAGTGCCAAAGGAAACTCACCAGAAACTGTCCCACCATTGACCAGCCTGTTTACGTTTGAATAATTGACTGTTTATCTTATTCAGAGCGACTTACAGTTAGTGCAATCATCTTCAGATAGATGGGGGAAACAACCACATATCACAGCCGTAGTCAGTAAGGTGGGACGGTCAAAAAGAGCAGAGGTGACAGAACAGGTTTGTGTATAGGGTTTGAGCATAGCCTGACGGTAGGAAGGGGCAGTTCTTCTTGCTGCTCCATATGCATGTACCATCATGGTCTTGTAGTGGATGTGAGTTTCGACTGGAAGCCAGTGGAGTGTGCGGAGGAGTGGGGCGATGGGAGAAGTTGGGAAGTTGAACACCAGGTGGGCTGTGGAGTTCTGGTTAAGTTGCAGGGGTTTGATAGTACAACCGAAGAGCCCAGCCAACAGCGAGTTGCAGTAGTCCAGATGGGAGATTAGAAGTGCATGGATTAGGACCTGCGCCTCTTCCTGTGAGAGGTAGGGTCCCACTCTACGGATGTTGTAGAGCATGAACCTGCAGGAGCGAGTCACTGCTTTTATATTTGCAGAGAATGACAGGGTGTTGTCCAAGGTCACGCCAAGGTTCATTGCACAGTGGGAGGGGGGCATTTTAGGGTTTGCAACCGTGATGGAGAGGTCTTTGAGCAGGCAGGCCTTCTCTGGGAGGAAGAGCAGCTCCGTTTTGTCAAGGTTGAGCTTAAGGTGGTTGGCCGACATCCAAGATGAGATATCTGCTAGGCACGCAGAGATCAAAATGTTATCAAGCATGATCGACGAATACAACAGGTGTAGACCTCACAGTGAAATGCTTACCTACACGCCCTTACTTACAACCAACAATACATTTTTAAGAAGAAAAAAAAAGAAGAAAAAAAAAGAATAAGAAATAAAAGTAACAAATAATTAAGAAGCAGCAGTAAAATAACAATAGCGAGACAGCTCTGGCTGCATCATGCAGGCTGACAGCTCTGACTGCTCCATGCAGGCTGACAGCACCCTGCAGACTGGCAGCTCCTTGCAGACTGACAGCTCTGGCTGCTTCATGCAGACTGACAGCTCTGGCTGCTTCATGCAGACTGACAGCTCTGGCTGCTTCATGCAGACTGACAGCTCAGGCTGCTCCATGCAGACTGATAGCTCAGGCTGCTCCGAACAGGCAGGAGGCTGTTTGTGTCAAGGCCACACCAATACCTTAACTTTGTTGTCCTTAAGCCATTTTGCCACAACTTTGGAAGTATACTTGGGGTCACTGTCCATTTGAAAGACCTGTTTGCGACTAAGCTTAAACTTCCTGACATATGTCTTGAGATGTTACTTCAATATATCCACAAAATGTTCCTCCCTCATGACGCCATCTATTTTGTGAAGTGCACCAGTCCCTCCTGCAGCAAAGCACCCCCGCAATATGATGCTGCCACCCCCGTGCTTCACGGTTGGGATGGTATTCTTCGACTTGCAAGCCTCCCCCTTTTCCCTCCAAACATAACAATGGTCATTATGGACAAACAGTTCTATTTTTATTTCATCAGACCAGAGGACATTTCTCCAAAAAGTACGATCTTCGTCCCCATGTGCAGTTGCAAACCGTAGTCTGGCTTTTTTATGCCGATTTTGGAGCAGTGGCTTCATCCTTGCTGAGCGGCCTTTCAGGTTATGTCGATATAGGACTCGCTTTACTGTGGATATAGATACATTTGTACCTGTTTCCTCCAGAATCTTGACATGGTCCTTTGCTGTTGATCTGTGATTGATTTGCACTTTTCGCACCAAAGTACGATCATCTCTAGGAGACAGAACCTTCAGGCATTTGGAAATTGCTCCCAAGGATGAACCAGACTTGTGGAGGTCTACAGTTTTTTTCTGAGGTCTTGGCTGATTTATTTTGATTTTCCCATGAGGCACTGAGTTTGAAGTTAGGCCTTGAAATACATTCACAGATACACCTCCAATTAACTCAGATGACGTCAATTAGCCTATCAGAAGCTTCTAAAGCCATAACATCATATTTCCAAGCTGTTTAAAGGCACAGTCAACAAGGTGTATGTAAATGTCTGACCCACTGGAAATGTGATATAGTGAATTATAAGTGAAATTATCTGTCTGTAAACAATTGTTGGAAAAATTGCTTGTGTCATGCACAAAGTAGATGTCATAACTGACTTGCCAGAACTATAGTTTGTTAACAAGAAATTTGTGGAGTGGTTGAAAAACAAGTTTTAATGACTCCAACCTAAGTGTATGTAGACTTCTGACTTCAACTGTAGGTGTACCTTTTGTCCAGGTGTGAAAGGGCAGTGCGGATTAGAATAGAGATTGCATCATCTGTAGATCTTTTGGTGCAGTATGCAAATTGGGGTGGGTCTAGAGTTTCTGGGATGATGGTGTTGATGTGAGCCATGACCAGCCTTTCAAAACACTTCATGGCTACAGACGTGAATGCTACGGGTCGGTAGTCATTTAGGCAGGTTACTCTAGTGTTCTTGGGCACAAGGACTATGGTGGTCTGCTTAAAACATGTTGGTTTTACAGACTCAGACAGGGAGAGGTTAAAAATGCCAGTGAAGACACTTGCCAGTTGGTCAGCGCATGCTCAGAGTACACGTCCTGGTAATCCATCTGGCCCTGCGGCCTTGTGAATGTTGACCTTTTTAAAGGTCTTACTCACATCGGCTATGGAGAGCGTGATCACACAGTCGTCCGGAACAGCTGATGCTCTCATGTATGCTTCAGTGTTACTTGCCTCAAAGCGAGCAAAGAAGTTATTTAGTTTGTCTGGTAAGCTCGTGTCACTGGGCAGTTCACGGCTCTGCTTCCCTTTGTAGTCTGTCATAGTTTGTATGCCCTGCCACATCACCACTGCACTGAGGCTAGGGAACACGGTCACCACCGACAAATCCTTGATTATCGAAAACTTCAACAAGCATTTCTCAACGGGTGGCCATGCCTTCCGCCTGGCTACTCCTACCTCGGCCAACAGCTCCGGCCCCCCCGCAGCTCCTCTCTCTGCTAATCTGGACCCTCTATTTCTGAAACTATCCGCCGCCATTGTCGCAACCCCTATTACCAGCCTGTTCAACCTGAGATCCCCAAGCATTGGAAAGCTGCTGCAGTCATCCCCCTCTTCAAAGGGGGAGACACCCTGGACCCAAACTGTTACAGACCTATATCCATTCTGCCCTGCCTATCTAAGGTCTTCGAAAGCCAAGTCAACAAACAGGTCACTGACCATCTCGAATCCCACCGTACCTTCTCCGCTATGCAATCTGGTTTCCGAGCCGGTCACGGGTGCACCTCAGCCACACTCAAGGTACTAAACGACATCATAACCGCCATCGATAAAAGACTGTACTGTGCAGCCGTCTTCATCGACCTTGCCAAGGCTTTCGACTCTGTCAATCACCAGACTCTTATCGGCAGACTCAGTAGCCTCGGTTTTTCTGATGACTGCCTTGCCTGGTTCACCAATTACTTTGCAGACAGAGTTCAGTGTGTCAAATCGGAGGGCATGCTGTCCGGTCCTCTGGCAGTCTCTATGGGGGTGCCACAGGGTTCAATTCTCGGGCCGACTCTTTTCTCTGTATATATCAATGATGTTGGTCTTGCTGCGGGTGATTCCCTGATCCACCTCTACGCAGACGACACCATTCTATATACTTTCGGCCCGTCATTGGACACTGTGCTATCTAACCTCCAAACGAGCTTCAATGCCATACAACACTCCTTCCGTGGCCTCCAACTGCTCTTAAACGCTAGTAAAACCAAATGCATGCTTTTCAACCGATCGCTGCCTGCACCCGCATGCCCGACTAGCATCACCACACTGGATGGTTCCGACCTTGAATATGTGGACACCTATAAGTACCTAGGTGTCTGGCTAGACTGCAAACTCTCCTTCCAGACCCATATCAAACATCTCCAATCGAAAGTCAAATCAAGTGTCGGCTTTCTATTCCGCAACAAAGCCTCCTTCACTCACGCTGCCAAGCTTACCCTAGTAAAACTGACTATCCTACCGATCCTCGACTTCGGCGATGTCATCTACAAAATCGCTTCCAACACTCTACTTAGCAAACTGGATGCAGTTTATCACAGTGCCATCCGTTTTGTCACTAAAGCACCTTATACTACCCACCACTGCGACTTGTATGCTCTAGTCGGCTGGCCCTCGCTACATATTCGTCGCCAGACCCACTGGCTCCAGGTCATCTACAAGGCCATGCTAGGTAAAGCTCCGCCTTATCTCAGTTCACTGGTCACGATGGCAACACCCATCCGCAGCACGCGCTCCAGCAGGTGTATCTCACTGATCATCCCTAAAGCCAACACCTCATTCGGCCGCCATTCGTTCCAGTACTCTGCTGCCTGTGACTGGAACGAATTGCAAAAATCGCTGAAGTTGGAGACTTTTATCTCCCTCACCAACTTCAAACATCAGCTATCTGAGCAGCTAACCGATCGCTGCAGCTGTACATAATCTATTGGTAAATAGCCCACCCATTTTCACCTACCTCATCCCCACAGTTTTTATTTTTTTACTTTTCTGCTCTTTTGCACACCAATATCTCGACCTGTACATGACCATCTGATCATTTATCACTCCAGTGTTAATCTGCAATATTGTAATTATTCGCCTACCTCCTCATGCCTTTTGCACACATTGTATATAGACTCCCGCCTTTTTTTTCTACTGTGTTATTGACTTGTTAATTGTTTACTCCATGTGTAACTGTGTTGTCTGTTCACACTGCTATGCTTTATCTTGGCCAGGTCGCAGTTGCAAATGAGAACTTGTTCTCAAACTAGCCTACCTGGTTAAATAAAGGTGAAATAAAAAATAAAATAAAACATCTGACGGGAGTTGGAGCCAGTGTAGTACAATTCAATCTTAGTCCTGTATTGACACTTTGCCTGTTTGATGGTTCGTCGGAGGGCATAGCAGGATATCTTATAAGCTTCCGGGTTAGAATCCCGCTCCTTTAAAGCGGCAGCTGTACCCTTTAGCTCAGTGTGGATGTTGCCTGTAATCCATGGCTTCTGGTTGGGGTATGTACGTATGGTCACTGTGGGGACGACATCATAAATGCACTTATTGATGAAGCCAGTGACTGATGTGGTGTACTCCTCAATGCGATCAGAAGAATCCCGGAACATATTCCTGTCTGTGCTAGCGAAACAGTCCTGTAGCTTAGCATCTACTTCATCTGACCACTTTCTTATTAACGGAGTCACTGGTGCTTCCAGCTATTGTTTTTGTATGTAAGCAGGAATCAGGAGGATAGAATTAAGGTCAGATTTGCCAAATGGAGGGTGGGGGAGAGCTTTGTATGCGTCTCTGTATGTGGAGTAAAGGTGGTCTAGAGTTTTTTCCCCCCTCTAGTTGCACGTTTAACATGTTGGTAGAAATTAGGTCAAACGGATTTGAGTTTTCCCGCATTTAAGTCCCCGGCCACTAAGAGCGCCATCTCTGGGTGAGCATTTTCCTGCGGGGATCAGGGCCTTGTAGGGCATCTGAAGTAAATCCTTCCCGTCCGACTATTTGAAGAAAAAGTATTCCTCTAGTATGGGGTGAGTAATCGCTGTCCTGATTTCTTGAAGCTCTTTTCGGTCATAAGACATGGTGATCGAAACATTATGTACAAAGAAACATACAAACAACGCAAAGAAACATGCACATTAGCACAATTGGTTATGGGATTGTAAAACGGCAGGCATCTCCTTCGGCGCCACCTGGGTATCGCCACCTAGGTGTTAGAAGGGAGGAAGGAGAAAAGTAGTTGAGTGTCATCCGCATAGCCATGATATGAGAGACCATGTAAGGATATGACGGCACCGAGTGACTTGGTGTATAGAAAGAAGAAGAGAGGGCCTAGATCCGAGCCCTAAAGGACACCAGTAGTGAGAGTGCAGACACAGATCCTCTCCACATCACATGGTAGTAGCGGCCTGCCAGGTAGTATGCAATCCGATGGTGTGGAGGATCTGATGGTTCACGGGTGTCGAAGGCAGCGCATAGATCTAGGATGATGAGAACAGAAGAGAGCGTCTCAGCTTTGGCAGTGCGGAGAGCCTCCGTGACACAGAGGAGAGCAGTCTCGGTTGACTGACCCGTCTTGAAACCCTGACTTGTTAGGGTCATGGTGAGAGAGATAGCAAGAGAGTTAGTCAGAGACGGCACGCTCGAGGGCTCTCGAAAGAAAAAAGGAAGGTCTACCCGTCTGGGAGCAACTTTGGCCATTTTGAAGTCCGAGGGGACACAGCTAGTGGTCAGGGATGAGTTGATGAGGGAAGTGAATGGCAGAAGATCTCCAGAGATGGTCTGGAGAAGGGACGAGTGGATGGGGTCAAGCGGGCAGATTTTCAGGCATCCGGAACTCACTAGTCGCAGGATTTTAACTGGAGAGTGAGGGAAGAAAGAGGTCAAGGCGTAGGGTAGTTCTGTGTGAGTGGGACCAGTGGACTCAATAGGCTGAGTGAATGAGAAGTGTCTGCCGTCATCCTTCCTTTTAAAGTGGTTGGCAAAGTTGTCCGCAGAAAGGGAGGGAAGGGGTGGAGGATTAAGGAGGGAGGAGAAGGTGGAAAATTACATGTCATTTCCTAGGGTTGAAAAGCTTGAAATATAGTGATAGAAAGTGACTTTAGCAGTGGATCCAGAGCAAGAGGTAGAGAATACATTATAGGTCCTCCCGAAGTTACGTTTTCCTCCATTTCCGCTCAGCTTCCCGAGGCCCTGTTCTGTTCTGTTCTGTCCTGTTCTGTGTTCTGTAATGAGTCACTCAGCCACGGAGCAGGAGGGGAGGGCTCAGGCGGGCCGGGAGTAAAGGGGCCAGTGCTGGAGCTCAGTGCAGGGCTTTTTTCATTAATGAAGATACAGCAAGTGAATTCCCCCTTTTCTCTGTCTTTTGCCCTCAAAATATCGAGACACGTGTCGAACAACATTGAGGTAGGTGCTTTGTAAGCATAAAGCTTAATGGAAGAATAGAAGAAGAGAAACCTTTCTCGAACAAACACACAATCAGACACATGCACGCACACACACACACACAGACACACACTCAAACAAGGACTCTATTTGTGTTTACATACCTTGCCCAGATCAATTCTGCAGACCCAGGTGTTGTTTTAAAAGCCACGTCGGCGAGGGAGTGAGATGTTGCTGAATCAAATGTTGTACATCGCGCAATGTGCCAGTGCTTGTTACTCACACTTGACAGACTTACCCACCGAAACAACAATCAATCTGAGAGGGAACATTGCAAAACAGGAAAAATGTGCTAATGTGCAGAGACATTAGTGCCAGCTTGTCGCACGGTAGTTGTTGATTTAACGTGGCGAAGCACAAAAAAATTCAGTCGAGGCAAATCCTGTCAGGGAGCTTGTGGTGCACCAAAGATCAGGCCTTTTCTCAATCATCTCAAAGGGAGTCCATGTGGCCCCCTGTGTGTCTTCCACACAATGCCATATCCACTTCATTAGCGAGTTAACAGATTAGTTAAACCTCATTAAGTGATGGGTTGGATAGGTGTGAAAACACAGGGGGCTTCGGAGAAACGGATTATTTTCCTGACGCTACTCAGAAAATCCTGGAATGTTAGAAAGGTAGACTCAGCCTTAGATAGAAACAATGGGGTTGGTTACCTGGACCCACATCACGCATAGTCCTGGACTAAAACACACTTTCAATTGACATTTTCTATTGAGAATAGTGATTAAATCAGGACTAGTCTTAATCTGGGTGCGGGAAACCTGGATACAGTTTTTGGCAATATCCGTTTGAGATTTAAAAAGTTGCCAGCAAAATCACAAAACACAATTGTATGGTAGTTGGAATAGAAATGAAAACATCAGTGTTATGGAATGTTTTGTGTTAAATTCAGGGCAGTTTGCCAAATTGTGCATATACATTCAGGTCCAAAATGAGCAAAACATACTGTATAAAATACAGTACATATAAAAAAAATATTAAGCTATATATTGTATACAAAAATGTTTTTGTAGACTGAGATGGCCATTGCAAAAGATTCATTTTTTCATCAATTAACCATTTATTTGGGTTATTTTCTTGCTGGAAGATCCACTTGTGGCCGAGTTTCAGCTTCCTGGCAGAGCCAACTTGGTTTTTGGCTAAAATCAAAGATGTTCTATTTTATTGAGAAGATAGTCGAGTGACCGCTCTAACAATGAAAATAAATGTCCTCAAAGATGGAAGGCAGGTGGGAGGAGGCAAGATCAGGTGGGACCACTCTAGCTAATCAGAGGGAGATATGCGTCTGAACAACAGGCACAACTCCGATATAAAGTTGTTTTTTTCAAAGTTGCCAAAATACCACGTGCATCCAGTTATTTTAGTGCATTCGTAACAACCTAACCATTACAAAACATATATTCGATAAAATGAACCTCACATAGCAAATTAGCAATTATTTTACCGAACACTCTCATTGACCTCCATACAAAAATCCTAATTTCGTGGTCTTATTACTGTGGACAGATTTTGGGCGGAGTAAACCCTCTCACTCCACCTCTTCCTCTCTCTGCTAAAATGTCCTGGTAGAGAGTAATGTTCATGATGCCATTGACCTAGCACAGTCAAAAAAGTGATTTTCCTGGGTTTTATATATATGAGGTTGGAATAATACTGTGAAATTGTGAAATGTATGATGATGCCCTTTTAGTGCAAGAGCTGTTTGAAAAGATCACCTGAAATTTCTGCCTGTTTTGGTGGGATGGAGCTTTGGCCTTTCCATGGTGAAATCACCATGCGGTAAATTAGTTAATAGACCAATAAGAAATAGAGTTCCAAAACTCTCTGACAATTTTTTTACCTTTATTTTACTAGGCAAGTCAGTTAAGAACAAATTCTTATTTTCAATGACAGCCTAGGAACAGCCTAGGAACTGCCTGTTCAGGGGCAGAATGACAGATTTGTACCCTGTCAGCTCGGGGATTTGAACTTGCAACCTTCTGGTCCAACACTCTAACCACTAGGCTACCCTGCCACCACAATAACAGCTAGTTTTCAGTTTTCCACTCCCATACAGACCTAGCAAAATTCATGCTTAAGAAATTGCTCTTTGCTAAGAAGCTATTTTTATTTCTTTTTGACCATTTTACTTAAAATGCAGAATAACACTTTTGGAACACTTAAAAAATAGGCAGTGGTGTAAAGTACTTCAGTAAAAATACTTGAAAGTACTACTTTTTACGTTTGGAACTATTTCACTAGTTCCATAGCACCAGGCAAGCTCAATCAAGCACAGCTAAAGTATTTGAAACGTCCACTATTTGAACCCAGGAACGGTAATGACATGCAACCAGTAGGTGTGGTGTCATGATATTTCTGCCCTAGCAGGAATGGAAAGAAATTGGTCAACTGACAGCATGACTGATGTGTATTAGTTGTAGAAACATTGTAATTAATTGCATGGAGAAAGCTGCAATGCAGTGGTTACAACAGCAGTAGCCAACTACAGAGTGGCAGTGGTACTGCAAGATGGCAAAGAAAGTATGCCAATTCTTCAGACATCAATGGGAGGTGGGGGGACATATCAGTTGTGGTAATCCATAATACAATAGTATTACGGCTGCAGGAGTGCCATGGTAGTAATAATGTGGCAGGGCATGGTGTCATTATTGCAAAGTACAAATGAGTAGAATCAGAAGTGGAATGGCAATTTTTTAATTTTACCTTTATTTAACTTGGCAAGTCAGTTAAGAACAAACTCTTATTTTCAATGACAGCCTAGGAACAGTGGGTTAACTGCCTGTTCAGGGGCAAAATGACAGATTTGTACCTTGTCAGCTCGGGGGTTTGAACTTGCAACCTTCCAGTTACTAGTCCAACGCTCTAACCACTAGGCTACCCTGCCGCCCCAATAGTAGAACAGCCCTGAGTATGAGCTGTGGTTTTAGTCTAGAAGTATGGTAGCTGTGGTGTGGCGCTATTGCAGTTCGACGGAGGAGGGTGGTGAGCGAGGGGGAGGGATTTTTATTTTTATTTTTTTTAAACAGCAGGTGAAAAGGAATGCAAAGTCATGTTGCTATAGCAACTAGCCATGCACCAAAAGACAAAGCTTGGAGTCACAGGCAGGCTTTCACTCTCTCGTGCCAGGGACGAGGCAAGGAGAGAATGCTCAATCATCTGAACGGCTCGCTTATGCTCACAGTGGATACACCACAGATCAAACATATTGCCACGTTTGACATTGTCATTTCCCATATTGACAGTGGGGGTGTCAATAATGCCTCTTGCATGCTATGTTCTTCTCGACAGCATCTCTATTCTATTCTCACTCCATGTTAGGACTGTATGCTAACATTCCTTTATGTGTCTTTGGGAGGGTGTATATACATGGCAGGCCATGTGTCTTCATGGATTACACTGTAGGAAAAGGCAGACACTTGCAGGAGATTCACAAAATCTCAAACTTGAAAAGTAAACCAAAAACGAATGCTTCAATGCACCTGTCCAGGCAGTGTGGTTGGGTTATTTTGCATCAACCCTGGGGTGATTTTGGGACCTCGAAGCGAGTCAAACATGTCGATTTAGTAACCCTGGAGGCATAACGTTTGCGTAATGTTTCGTTCGATGCCGTATGTGTCCATATTTATGAGTTCAGAGCAGAGGCACTAGTGTCAACCAAGGAGCCTAGTCTTTCTGTTTGTGTATGGTAACTGTACAGGAAATACAGTTTAAACGTATACCATGGAGTATTTGAGGCTAAATAACTTATCATCTAAGTGAGACATGTTTATGGGCTATTTTGAAGTTTTCCTCTCACAAAACCAAAGTGTTATCCGATGCCCCCATTCAGTCAGGCATTGTTTCGGCCACCCCATGCACCATTCGCTTTGTCACCCCTTCAGGCCCCAAATATACCAAAACATGGATAATTTGGTGTTGTTTCAGTTCCCCCTCAGAAACATCGGACTTGACAGCTGTCGTAAAGCCAACATAGCCCTGCCATGAGCACACTTCTCCAAAACTTCCTCAGTCTGCACAACATCAAAAAATGCTTCAGTAACCTCACACAGGTACAAAGTCACTCCTCTAGTGACCAAATATAACATTATTGTTACATAACCATATGCCCATTTTCAGAGATAATTTCGAGGTAAAAAAATCTAACAAATGTCATATTCAATGAGAGGAAAGGGTTAGGGAAAGATCTGAGAAAACATGGTGGCACTCGACAACCCACTTGCATAGTCCAGAGCGCACCATGAATATATCAACCTGTCTTTATTACTGGTCTAATTGACTAAGATGACCTGGCATAGATCTTGTTTGGGAACATCTGCTGATGAGGCCTTTGATGTTCCTGTGTGCAGTGATGGCGTCCTCTATCCCATGAGTCTCTCCTCTTCTTCCCACACATTGGGCCTCCATATCAAAGGCTTTTTCCCCTCCCTCTGCAAAGCATTGATAATGAAATCCCGCTCCAATGTGCTCCGAGCTGCAGGGATCGCATCCAAGGAGAGGCCAAAGCCGAGGAGAGGGAGAAGAACGAGGGACTATGGCTCCCTGGAAAGAAGGGCGGGAGGAAAATTCCAGAATTAGGCATTTTTGGGGCAATTCTTTGAAGCGCACTGATTTATTTTCCAGAGAAACCACATAATATAATATCTGTTTCACGTTGACAGGCAGCACCAGCTAGTGCTTTGCCCCATTGCACCAAAGGGGCTAAGGTCTTACGCAGTGTTAAACTGAAATAGTGGAGGTTTGATGAATCATCTGGAAGTGGTGTAGAAAATGAGGATGAGGGGATTAGGAAGTGTTGGGGTTTCGTAATCTCCAATTCAGGAAGACGGTGTGAGAAGGGACGGATCAGCAATGTGTGAGCCAAGGTCGAGGGATTACTGGACGGCGATTCAGAGGGGATCCCTTTCAGTGGGCGCAAGGTCCAATCGGACTTAACCCTTAAGACAGAGGGTGAAGTACTTTCACAGACCCCTGTGAAAGCGACGGTCGCGGCGGACGCATACTCAGTCCACTCAGTCCTTCAACCCAAGCCCTTTTGAGAATAGAAGTGGTTATACGGGGACACTTTTTACTTGATGGGCATATACAGTATATGTAGGCTCTAATATAAAGTTAATCTGTTGTGAATGGTTTTTATATCAATAGTATGAATTGCTATAATTGTAAACTGTATTTAGTAATATAATTAAGGCAAAGGAATCCGTAATCCTGGAATTAGTAATGAAAATGGAGTGATTAGCCATCGACAGAATTTATTTGCGTAGAAACATGTAATAGTCGGAATAAAATTGGAATAGACAGAATGGCTAAATCACAACTAAAAAACCAACAGCCACCACAGCCACTCTAGTCTAGTGTAACCAAATACCCGAAAGACTCCCTTTAATGTTGTCCCATTTCTCTGTGTGGCAGTAGGGAAAATGGGTTTCTTTTGATGGCCCAAATGTGACAAAAATAGTTTGTGACTCTTTGGTTCCTGGAGAGGACATTTTGACAGATGGTTGATTTCCATTCGCTGAGAATGCTGATAGGCTGTCTGTGACGAAATGGGAAATACTATTCACACAGCAGAGACATTCAGCGGCTGAAAGCATGCAGACATGTCAAACTGGCTTTTTCAGAGATCTGAGTAACCTGGAAAGAGAACGCAGCTGAGAGACGTCGGCATTTCATACTGTATCCCGCGGCATTGATATTTGATTGGGTGATTATATTTACATTGCTATCACCACTTAACTGTGGTCTGTTTAATAAAATGGTGGTCTGGCTTTTGAAATGCATGTTATTGAATCAGTGAAATAGGGAAACTGGTGTTGATGTCTGAACTATGCTGTGGTGCTGCTTAGCATCAAGACTCCATCAATAATGCAGTTACAGTGCTGTAGAGTCCAGAGGTCTTGCAACAACACTCCTTATATTGCCTTATGTTGCTATAGTTTGAAACTGAATCTGTTGTGTGTGTGTGTGTGTGTGTGTGTGTGTGTGTGTCTTTGACAAGGCAGTAACCACAGAGGTTATCTGCCAATACGAGTCTTATCACTCATCTTCCCTCCCACTCTGCAGCCAACAAACTCTGCCCTGCCTCCACAAACCCTTAGATATTATCAAATGGAAGATAAACACTATGACAAACATTGATCTATTTGCACAGGAAAATGGCCAACCCACGCAGAAACAGACCATAATTTTAGAACAAATACACACAGAGATTCTAGACAGATTTTTAGAATCTACAGAGCAGATATTAAGACAGTTTTGGTTGAGGTATGAAACTGAGGCAAAACTGCTGGTAAATGAAATACCAAATATCCTCTTGTTTGGTATAAATGACTATTTCCCTCAACAACCCTGATAGTTCTGTCATTGAAATGGTGAAAGTATAGCCCTGCTCTTTATGTTACTGCCACAATACCCCTAACTGAGTAATTCTCATGAACATTTCAGTGTTTCCCTCTTATTATGATGTATGAAATCAGAACATTAGCCATGGTTATTTTAAAATTCTCATTCTTTTCACAGTAAGGTTATATGGCGTTTGGGAAATCATAGATTTAAAAAAGTTAACAACACAGTCCATATTTGAAAGATGAAAGATGTGTGAGAAAACTGTCAGTTTCATAACCATAACCATAACCTTTTCCAGGAAGCAGCACAAAGTACTGAGGTTTACATGCAGATGAATTGGTTATGAAGTCACCCACTCCTCACACATTGAGATGCTTACAAAGTGACATATTTGCTGTGCTTATTTTCCAAAGTGCTATTTCCTTTAAATACAGGAAACCCTTACCTACCCCATAATAAACACTCTATAAGTTTCTTGATGGATGGAAAAGGTTTGAATGCTTGAGGGTGCATCCCAAATGGCACCCTATCCCCCACATTGAGCACTGTCACGCCCTGAACTGTTTCACCTGTCTTTGTGATTGTCTCCACCCACTTCCAGGTGTCACCCGTTTTCCCCATTAGTCCCTGGGTATTTATTCCGGTGTTCCCTGTTTGTCTGTTGCCAGATTGTCTTGTCAAGTCAAGTCAACAAGTGTGGTTTTCTGTGCGCATACTTTTCCCTTGCCTTCCTTGACTCTGAACCCGCCTTCCTGCCTGACCACACTGCCTGCCCTTGAGCCTACCTGCCACTCTGTAATTTCTGGACACTGACCTTGTTAATAATATTTTGTTTGTCCACGACCATTCTCTTGCCCGCCCCTTGGATTATAATTAATATCAGAGACTCAAACCATCTGCCTCCAGTGTCTGCATCTGGGTCTCGTCCTTTGCCCTTAAAGTGCACTACTTTTGACCAGCGGCCTATGGAACACAGACTGAGAGATAGCGACTCAGCCTCTTGTGATTGCTTGTTGTTGGTAATCAAAGCAGGTACAGTGCATACTGTGCCGCGCCTACATCAACAAACAAGACCTTTAGAGTAACCACTCTTGCAATATCCATGTGCCATATAGTTTTCAATTGTGCTGTGATGTTTAAAATGTATTTTTAACCTTTCTAATTGCATAGTATCCACAGATTGTGAGCTAAAAATACATCTTTCCTATGAGTATTATTATATAACTGACTGATTGACTTTGGCTTTCCAAATCGCCCAACACTACTATTTGTAAGGTTCATTTTAATACTTTATTGTTGTAATATTTGTTCTATCTTATCTGGAGGATAAAATTGAAATTGTAACCAGCTTTGTATGGCTTGTTTAAGAAAGGGCAATACGTTAAGCAAAGTTTCATTTTCAATTAGTCAGAAATTATAAATTGTAATCTGTATAAAGGCAAAAAAGACAATTTTTGTACAAAGATTGAACCTTCATAACATACTGGAAAACCATTTCAGGTTTAAGTATAAGTTATAACTTAACTTATCTTTTAGTGAGCAGTTGAATTATTTAATCATAAATGACAGACTGAAAACAAGGAAGCCTGTACAGAATACAAAATATTCCAAAACATGCATCCTGTTTGCAATAAGGGAAAACTGCAAAAAATCTAGCAAAGAAATTAACTTTATGTCCTGAATACGAAGTGTTAAGTTTAGAGCAAACCCAACAAAATCCATCACTGAGTACCATGATTCATATTTTCAAGCATGGTGTTGGCTGCATCATGTTATGGGTATCTTTCAGCAGGATAATAACCTAAAAACCAAGGCCAAATATACACTGGAGTCGTTTTCCATGACAACATTGAATTTTCCTGAGTGGCCTAGTTACAGTTTTGACATAAAGCGGCTTGAAAATCTATGGCAAGACTTGAAAATGGCTGCCTAGCAATGATCAACAAACAATGTCAAGAATTTTTATTATAATAATTTGCAAATATTATACAATCCAGGTGTGTAAAGCTCTTAGAGACTTACCCAGAAAGACTCACAGCTATAATCGCTGCGCAAGATGATTCTAACATGTATTGACTCAGGGGTGTGAATACTTATGTGAATGACAGTATTGACAGTATTTCTGTACTTCATTATCAATACATTTGCAAACATTTCTAAAAACATATTTTCACTTTGTCATTATGGGCCATTGTGTGTAGATGGGTGAGACATTTTTTAAAAATCCATTCTTTGAATTCAGGCTGTAACACAACAGAATGGGAACAAGTCAACGGGTATGAAGACTTTCTGAAGGCACTGTATGTCTGAAACCTTCTCAACCTATTTGAATAACTGTCGGTATCCTCTCATCTATTTATGAATGAATCTGTTCATCTTCCATGTATTCACACCTCCATCCATCCACCATTTCTCCCTTTCTTCACACAGTAGTACAGATGCTATGGAGTTAGCTATAGCCCCATTCAGTCTCATTAGCCACAGCCCAGCTACATCCAGTATGTGTGTGTGTGTGAGAGAGAGAGAGGCTTGGCAGTGATGCAGGCTAGCGGGACTGATCCCTGCTCACAGCCCTCCCTCCCAAACCCAATTACAACCCCGTGCTTTTGATTCCCCTCCAAGGCTCTATTTTGGGGAATTCAAACATCCACCGCCGATCCGCCTTTCATTCCTCTGCCCACTCATCCCCAGCAATTAATGCTCTTTCTTATATGTTTAGAGATGCGGCAATCCCAGAATCCCGCAGTACACAACAGAGGGATCCTCCCACACAGGCTGTGTCATGTTCTCGGTTTCCTGCGGCTGTAACCGCTGCTTCCTGATCCCCCAGCATCCCAAGCAGACGAATACTAAGTTCCCATATCGCTTACTTCAATACAGCGTCTCTGGATAGGAGGCATGTCAATGACTCATATTCATGTTGGTCTTGTTATAAAAATCACCTGGCTACACGTACATAAGCACACTCCCATACACACAGATATCCAGCACACCCAATCCAGTTAATTGACTGCGCATGAAAGGAGAAACACACATTCGTTGAGTTACCCAAGCAATTAAATGCAGCAGGAACAAAAACCTCTGTCAAAAAAAGCCTCCTTTCTTTTCTAGAGAGAGAGAGAGAGAGAGTGAGAGCAGAGCATTGACAAAGAAGCTTGTGAGCTTGAGAACAGAAAAACGTGACTATCATGTGAAATGCAAATGAGATAAATCCACTGGGGAAAATGTCAAATCGTGTATTAATGGGCGACTTTTTTCCATGAATTGATTTGCTTATCAAAGTCAATGCATGATGGGAGACTGTATGGGACGGAGTAGTGGTATTTCTCAAGGTTAGCCCACTCATGAAAGGCTGGGTATTTAGATCCTATGGAACACTTCCCACAGCATGGACTGTAACCATGGTAATGCACATTACCCACTTTGCTGTTTTCATAGCTGGAGAAAGAGAAAACAGCTTTAGTAGGACGAGGCACGAGGCAGGGTGGTCCGTTGGTAATGGAGTGTGGATTTCTGTGTTATTTCTCAGAATTTGTGTTTGGGAGTGGGACTGAAATGGTGGAAATAGGCTCTCAGGCTCACATGAATAACAGTGGAAGATTTGTCTGGCACTGAACAAATGCCCATTGTGGTTCTAGCGTTTGCTCTACGTGACGTTGTGGACAGCTGACAAAATTAATTGTCAACGGAACTCTGCCTTGTGGAGTATGTTTATTCAAACTTATGTTGATATCTAATTATGTAGAAATACATATATTTTCCATAAAATTTTTGCGATGAAATGGATGACTTTATTTGATAAAAATGGCTGTAACTGTCTACATAAAAACCTATGGACTCTAATGCGTTGTTCTTATTATTGTAACGAGTGCGCTGAGAGTCGGGAAGCAAGTTCAGGGAGTGAGTGTTTTAATACATAAAAGAAACAACGAAAAAACAACAACAATGCACCGACATGAAAACCGAGTCAATAACACCTGAGGAAAGAACCAATGGGAGTGACAAATATAGGAAAGATATAGGGAAGAGTCCAGGTGAGTGCCATGAGGTGCAGGTGCGCGAGACGATGGTGACAGGTGTGATGGATAATCAGCAGCCTGATGACCCAGCACCCGGAGAGGGAGTATACGTGACAGTACCCACTCCCCGACGCGCGGCTCCAGCTTCCACCTGCTCGTCAGGCTCTCATGTCTCAGCCGGTCTGTCAGGTTCCCGTGCCCCAGCCGGCGACAAGTTCACGCGCATTAACAGGGGTGACCAGTCCGCTCCTGATCCCCGGGATCGTCCCTTTGGTTTGCATCCTGCGGCTGGAGCCGAAAGAAGGGGGTACTGTCACGAAGGAGGTACTGTCACGTATGCTCTCTCCGGCGCTCGAGGTCACCATAATCGCGTGTATCAGCCGGACTGACAGGTTTCCCGTGCCGCAGCAGAGGTGACCGATCCGCTCCTGATCCCCGGTATCGTCATTTTGGTCAGCGTCGCGCGTCTGGGAGGGGATACTGTCACGTGTGCGCCCTCTCCGGCCTCCAGGTCACCAGGCTGCTCATTATGGTGCACACCTGTCATCATTGTTACACGCACCTGTGTGTCATCAGACTCACCTGGACTCCATCATTTCCCTGATTACCTTCCTTATATACAGTGGGGCAAAAAAAGTATTTAGTCAGCCACCAATTGTGCAAGTTCTCCCACTTAAAAAGATGAGGCCTGTAATTTTCATCATAGGTACACTTCAACTATGACAGACAAAATGAGAAAAAAAATCCAGAAAATCACATTGTAGGATTTTTTATGAATTTATTTGCAAATTATGGTGGAAAATAAGTATTTGGTCACCTACAAACAAGCAAGATTTATGGCTCTCACAGACCTGTAACTTCTTCTTTAAGAGGCTCTGCTGCCCTCCACTCGTTACCTGTATTAATGGCACCTGTTTGAACTTGTTATCAGTATAAAAGACACCTGTCCACAACCTCAAACAGTCACACTCCAAACTCCACTATGACCAAGACCAAAGAGCTGTCAAAGGACATCAGAAACAAAATTGTAGACCTGCACCAGGCTGGGAAGACTGCATCTGCAATAGGTAAGCAGCTTGGTTTGACGAAATCAACTGTGGGAGCAATTATTAGGAAATGGAAGACATACAAGACCACTGATAATCTCCCTCGATCTGGGGCTCCACGCAAGATCTCACCCCGTGGGGTCAAAATGATCACAAGAACAGTGAGCAAAAATCCCAGAACCACACAGGGGGACCTAGTGAATGACCTGCAGAGAGCTGGGACCAAAGTAACAAAGCCTACCATCAGTAACAAACTACGCCGCCAGGGACTCAAATCCTGCAGTGCCAGACGTGTCCCCCTGTTTAAGCCAGTACACGTCCAGGCCCGTCTGAAGTTTGCTAGAGAGCATTTGGATGATCCAGAAGAAGATTGGGAGAATGTCATATGGTCAGATGAAACCAAAATAGACCTTTTTGGTACAAACTCAACTCGTCGTGTTTGGAGGACAAAGAATGCTGAGTTGCATCCAAAGAACACCATACTGTGAAGCATGGGGGTGGAAACATCATGCTTTGGGGCTGTTTTTCTGCAAAGGGACCAGGACGACTGATCCGTGTAAAGGAAAGAATGAATGGGGCCATGTATCGTGAGATTTTGAGTGAAAACCTCCTTCCATCAGCAAGGGCATTGAAGATGAAACATAGCTGGATCTTTCAACATGACAATGATCCCAAGTCCAGATAATGGCAAGAACAGCTCAAATAAGCAAAGAGAAACGGCAGTCCATCATTACTTTAATATATGGAGGTCAGTCAATCAGGAAAATGTCAAGATCTTTGAAAGTTTCTTCAAGCGCAGTCGCAAAAACCATCAAGCACTATGATGACACTGGCTCTCATGAGGACCACCACAAGAAAGAAAGACTGAGAGTTACCTCTGCTGCAGAGGATAACTTCGTTAGAGTTACCAGCCTCGGAAATTGCAGCCCAAATAAGTAGCAGACACATCTCCTCATCTACTGTTCTGAGGAGACTGCGTAAAATCAGGCCTTCATGGTCAAATTGCTGCAAATAAACCACTATTAAAGAACAACTATAAGAAGAAGAGACTTGCTTGTACCAAGAAACACAAGCAATGGAGATGGAGGTGGAAATCTGTCCTTTGGTCTGATGAGTCCAACTTTTAGATTTTTGGTTCCAACTGCTGTGTCCTTGTGAACAGATGGTCTCTGCATGTGTTGTTCCCACCGTGAAGCATGGAGGAGGAGCGATGGTGTGGGGTGCTTTGCTGGTGATACTGTTCGTGATTCCTTTAGATTTCAAGGCACACTTAACCCAAATGGGTACCACGGCCTTCTGCAGCGATACGCAATCCCATCTGGTTTGCGCTAAGTGGGACTATCATTTGTTTTTCAACAAGACAATGATCCAACACACCTCCAGGCTGTGTAAGGGCTATTTGACCAAGAAGGATAGTAATGGAGTGCTGCATCAGATGACTGGCCTCCACAATCAACCGACCTCAACCCAATTGAGATGATGGTTTGAGATGAGTTGGGCTGCAGAGTGAAGGAAAAGTAGCCAACAAGTGCATATGTGGGAACTCCTTCAAGACTGTTGGAAAAGCATTCAAGCTGAAACTGGTTGAGAGAATGCCAAGAGTGTGCAAAGCTGTCATCAAGGCAAAGGGTGGTTACTTTTAAGAATCAAATATTTAACACTTTTTTGGTGTTATTTAGTAGTTATGATGTCTTCAGTATTATTCTACAATGTAGAAAATAGTAAAAATAAAGAAAAACCCTTGAATGAGTAGGTGTGTCCAAACTTTTGACTGGTACTGTATGTGTGTGTGCACGTGTGTGTGTTTGTGTGTCCGTGTGTGACATAGACTGGTTACGTTGGATATGTTAATTAGTGCTGCATGAGTCAACAGTCTTTTCAGAGAGCCGCCCCATCGTCACTAATTACACACTCCTGCATTTAGAGTTTTAATTGGGAAACCGATCTGTGAATAACACCCCTTTCTATCTGGATTTCAACTGGTGTGGGTTAGCATAATTAGCCAAAATTAGCCTTCATCTGCCCCATCTTTATAAATCTGTGATTGTTTCCATATTTCATTATTACCTTTGTTCAGATTAATTACGCAACATGTAATTATGCTCTATGTGCTCTTGTATGATTTATGAGCCATTGTATTGTTTTTCTGAAATTGAGACTTTGATAAATTAGTAATGATTCTCGGGTAATTATGTGCATGGTTGGGGCTTTCCCATGTGGTACTAATGATAACAGAGACAGAGGTGACATCACCGTCGAAGTACTGACCCGCGATGCACCTAGTCGCATCCGCTGAATCAGTCACTGTGTGTGTTGCACTGTATACACATGTGTCTGTGTGAACATGCATTTGTTTGCGTATAATAGTCAGGGCCGGCTCCATGTATACGCGACATAAGTGTTTTTTTTATTTTTTAAGGGGGTCTCAACTTACTGTTGATAGTTAGAATAGAAGAATACACAAGATGCAACTTTGAAATTTGGTTGTGCATCAGCAATTCATCTCTTATTTTGTCAGTCACTAATAGTCACTCAATTAGCCATGTCAGATAACAATTTTTAGATTAGTGAGTTAGTCTAGCCAGCTATCTAAACATGTAGTAATCATGGCCGAAAACCAACCAGGCACGCAGGGCATGTGCACAGGGGCCCTGACCTCCGGGGGGCACCCATTTACTTTGTTAGTCACTCTCACTCAGATATCATAAGTCGTGGCGAAATGTGCAGAATTGCAGGCAATTAGCTTTAAAACGGCAAAGCTGTATTTCCACCTCATGGCAAAATGGGTAGAATTGCAGAAAACCTCCTTTAAAACCATAACATTTTCTCTGGGCCCCATGGCAAAATGTGTAGAATTGCAAGAAATGACTTTAAAATGAAAAATGTTCTCTCCACCGTATAGATGGAAAGGGAACACCTCGTCAGTTGCACAACTGAATGCATTCAACAAATATGTCTTCCACATTTTGCCCAACCCCTCTAACCAGCGACATTTTGATTACTGGCCAACCAATCTTAACCACTAGGCTACCTACCGGGGGGCCACTTAAAGCTTTGGCCCGCTTGGTGGGGGGGTCCCCAACCAAATTTCGCTTAGGGCCCCCCAAAGGCTAGAGCTGGCCCTAAGTAAAAGAACATGAGCATGTGTATGTGTGTGTGTGTGTCTGAGTACCCAGACACAGGTTCAGTAGTACATCTGCCTCCTTGCCACGACAACAAGCGTCTGCGATTCTGTCGCGGCAAGCAATCTCTATCTCTAACTGCGCATTTCTGTTGCAGGTCTCCCACTAGTCAACAGACAGAGAATAAGGACGTTCCTTCTACAAAAAAACTCCCTCCATTGGAGAATGCTCGGGGGACTTTTGGCAGTATTACGCAGTCAGCCATAACTAAAAGATCATTAAAGGGCCTGTTTGCAGCAGTAGGCTAAGAGTCTGAATGGATGGGGATCGTCAGAGGCTGCGTCCCAAATGGTACCCTGTGATGAAGCCAGAGTGATGAGAGAGAGTTGTTAACCCCTCTGTCAGAAAGCCCCCAGGCTTTTCAACAGTTGTCTATCTGTTTTTCTTCCCTACTTTCCACAACTATGTGCAAAAACACCTACGTATTAGTGAAAATTCACCTACTTATTAGCGCAATACTTGTATGTCTTCACCCTTGGAACCAAACATACAAACCTCATCTCCATTTTGTGACATCACTCCAAATCACCTGGACAAAATGTGTTAGCCCTTAGGGCTGTGGGTGGGTGCAATAATTTAGAAAAGTACCTTCAGTGCACAAAGCAGACACACACCATATTGCAATACAATAGATAGTCTAAAACACACAACATTTTGGAAAATACAAGTAGTACATTTGGAGTATTTGGCTGGTTGGATTTTTATTTTGAGGTAGAGGGAGAAGCTATTGCACAAATTAAAAAAATACAAACATCAATAAATGGATACATTCAAAACAGGCAAGTGAAGTAAACATCTTCTGATTGTACAGTAAATATGCATCCCAAATGGTGCCCTATTCCCTTCATAGTGCACTACGTTTGACCAAAGCTCAACAAAGTAGTGCACTATATAGGGAATAGGGAACCATTTTGGACACAACTATGCATCCCAAATGGTGCCCTATTCCCTTCATAGTGCACTACTTTTGACCAAAGCTCAACAAAGTAGTGTACTATATAGGGAATAGGGAACCATTTTGGACACAACCTATATGCACTGGACCCATTAGCATGCTAACAAGAACCCTATCGCTGGGCTTCATTTGCATATCCAGTCTCCCCTGCGGAATACACAATCAATGTTCAAACTAGGGGAAATGTTTGTTTTTTAAAAATCACATGCGCCGAATGCAAAAGGTAGACCTTACAGGTGAAATACAGTGAAATGCTTACTAACAAGCCATTAACCAACAATTCAGTTTTAAGAAAAATACCCCCAAAAAGTATTAAATAAAAGTAACAAATAATTAAAGAGCAGCAATAAAACAACAATAGAGAGGCTAAAACAACAGAGTCAATGTGCGGGGGCACCGGTTAGTTGAGGTAATTGAGGTAATATGTACATGTAGGTAGTGTTATTAAAGTGACTATGCATATATAATAACAGAGTGTAGCAGCAGCATAAAAGTGTGTGTGTGTTGGGGGGGGGGCAATGCAAATACTCTGGGTAGCCATTTGATTAGATGTTCAGGAGTCTTATGGTTTCGGGGTAGAAACTGTTTAGAAGCCTCTTGGACCTAGACTTGGAGCTCTGGTACTGCTTGCCGTGTGGTAGCAGAGAGAACAGTCTATGACTAGGGTGGCTGGAGTCTTTGACTCCAGGGCCTTCCTCTGACACCGCCTGGTATAGAGGTCCTGGATGGCAGGAAGCTTGGTCCCGGTGATGTACTGGGCCATATGCTCTACCCTCTGTAGTGCCTTGCGGTGGGAGGCCAAGCAGTTGCCATAACAGTCAGTGACGCAAGACGTCAGGATGCTCTCGATGGTGCAGCTGTAGAATAGTGTCCATTTAGAGTATGATGGAGTTCATCAATAAGATTATACAGTCAAAATGTGTTCATATACTCAAATGTTTTATTTAATGATGCACAGTAATCAATGTTTCTGAATTAGCTCAGACCTAAATGTGTTAGCTGTTAGCCAGATAGCTAATGTATGTCCCTAGTTCATGGCCAGGCTGAAAATAGATGTGAAAATGTACTTTCTTGAAGGGTGAGCATTTCTCCTTACAAAGGCATCACGGGAATGGAAAACCTTTTCCTCATTGATGTCCTCTAAAAACAACAGAAACACGAGCAGGCATGTTCACAGCACCTTACACACTTCACTTGATGAGAGTGGACAGCTACATTTGATGCAGCAACATCCTCCACCCCTCCCGTTCCCCCCTTTCCCACAGACAAAAACAGATTCCTCTAGCCCTTAAAACAACAAGGCTTTACAGGCAAAGTCTCTTGATGCAGAAAAAAACTGAGCAAACACACTTGCGGGGCTCCCTTGTTTATTCTATTCTTGATTTTAGTTAAATACTGCAAATAATTAACAATATAGCGGCAGAAGCAAAATTACAGCTCATAAATATGCAAATGAACGACGCAGAAATTGCATTAAATATATTTCTTCTCTCCCGACCAATGCCTTTCATCTTGAGTGATTACAAGATGCAGAAAATACATCTCCTGGTACTATAGCCTAGTGCTGCCTGAAACCCAGCCGTGTAATGAAGGATATAAATCAGCACCTTGGACAGCGGCAGCAAATGCACCCAGATACAACAAGAGGCTGATTTCAGCACCACAGACCGCACCACGGTGACGTTTCCTGCTGAAACAACCTCTCTCGCTCTGCCTTCCAAAGTAATAGTGTTGACTACACAGAGTTATTCAGGTTTGCCGCACACTGACTCCTGTATGCACAGGATGCATATTGAAGCCTCTGGCTAAATGGAAATGTGTGCTCCTATTCTGAGATCAGTGGACCTTTTCTATCTGCTGCAGTGGGGGGTGCATACACTGAGTGTACAAAACATTAGGAACATCTGCTCTTTCCATGACATAGACTGACCAGGTGAAAGCTATGATCCCTTATTGATGGCACTTGTTAAATCCACTTCTGTCAGTGTAGATGAAGGTGAAGTGACACGCTAATGAATGATTTTTAAGCCTTGACAGAATTGAGACAGGGATTTTGTATGTATGTGTGCCATTCAGAGGGACAAAAGATGAAAGTGCCTTTGAACGGGGTATGGTAGTAGGTGCCAGGCGCACCGGTTTGTGTCATGAACTGCAATGCTGCTGGGGTTTTCACAGCAGTTTCCCATGTGTATAGTCCACCACCCAAAGGACATCCAGTCAACTTGACACAACTGTGGGAAGCATCGGAGTCAACATGGGCCAGCATCCCTGTGGAACGCTTTCGAACACCTTATAGAGACCATGCCCTGACAAATTTAGGCTGTTCTGAGGTCAAAATGGGGGGAGACTCAGTGTATATCACAGAGCAGGAGATATCCCCTATGTATCTCCTCAGAGCCAAGTGCACATTCCGTGGATAAAAGGAAACGGCTTGCCCGCTGAGACAATCTGAATTCCATATATGGGCACATACGTAACAAAGTCAATGACCACATATGTCTTTCTGCACACACACACTTGCTCATACACACACACACACACACACACACACACACACACACACACACACACACACACACACACACACACACACACACACACACACACACACACACACACACTTGCTCATACATACGCACACACACACACACACACACCCACACACTGTAGTTAAACAGCTAGATTAATACACACGCACATACATACACATACACACACGGTCTCACACACACACACGCAACAGTGCTCGAGCAGTCAGATTAGCCTGACGCAGCGGGTCTGTTGTTATGCGGGTTTATCTTGCACTCAACAACCTGCCCTTGACGAGGAGCGAAGTGCCGATCACGTTTAAGCGGGTCACACTCCCCCTCCATCCCCCACATGCCCTGTCATAATTCTCCCAAAAAGATGCCCGCATTAAGTTAAATATTCATGTTTTCGAGCTGCCACAGTCGATTTTTTTTATCATGAAGCCCTCGCAGGTGTGCGAGCTCCGAGCGGCAGCGGCACTGTGACTGTTTCCTCATATGAAACCTGGCACTCCAGCGCATCTGTTGGAGCCCAGGCAGAAATAAGGGAGATTTGTTCACAGAAAACAAAAAAAGTACATGCGAGAGGAAAGGGCAAAGCTAAAAACCCAACCCTGCTCAATCCAAGCATGTGAAAACAGACGATTAATAAAACGAGTAATCCTACACAAGGACACAACAGGTCATTTAGGTATTTATGGAAAGCCCTCTTTTCCCAGCACCTACTGTATGCTGTGGGATGTGACTGATGTGAGGGACAGGAGGAGGATTGGAGACGGGACTCGTTTTGACAGCTAGGGCAGACAGATTGGCAGTGAGCGACAAGTTGGCATCTGTGTTAGCGAGCGGCGGTGTGCGTGTGCCCACGCTTGCCCAGGCACTGGGCGTCATATGTAGTTTGAGTGTTTAAGGTGCCGTGGTGGTGGACAAGGTGGTTGGGAGGTTTGGGGACCACTGCACCAGAGCAGTGTGTGTATCTCTCTGTGTGTGTATGTCTGTGTGCTGTAATCACCCATCCGTTGTGTATGGGGAGAAACCCATTACTATTCCTGTCACAGCAGCCTTGCAGTAAGAGGAAAAGCATCACCCCAAGCAGGCAGGCAAGTAGGCAGACAAATGCATGACGCAGCGACACTCTCACACTCAAATGTATTTTTGTTCGCTACCTTCTGGATGTGTCTGTATGCACCGCACAAATGTGTATGCGTACGTGAGCATGTGCTTATGTATGTGTGTACTGTGTGTGTGTGTGTGTGTGTTTGATTAGCCCATGTGTGTGTTTTTGAGTTTGTGTGTACGTGTGTGTGCATGTGCTTGTGTGTGTGTTTGAGACAGATTCAATCACTCACCCTGGCTGTTGGGTCCCCCGTCCCCTTCCTCTGTGTCGGTCAGGTTGTTAAGCATCCTTGCTCCTCTTTAACAGCTCTACTGGAGAGATACTACAACGGTATCAGCCCCTCTCCTGTCTTCTCCTCCCAAAACAATGCAGAACAAACAAAGTAGAAAAATAAGCCAGAGATGCTCTCCTCTGGTCCTGCCTCCCCTATGTGATGCTCAGCAGAGGAGAGAAGAGAGTTGGGCGAACAAGAACGAGTCCTTGTTTTCTCTCTCTCCCCCTTTTGCAGATCCTCCTCTTGTCGTCTCCTCACTGGCTTGTAAGTGTGACTCTATTGCTCTCTCTCTCCAGGAGGAGGAGGGAAAAAGAGAGGGAGGCTGCAATAGTTTAGTGGATGATGGAACGCCTAGAAGCAGCACAGTCACTATCTCTCCCTCGCTCCCTCCCTCCCACTCACTCACTCACTCACTCACTCACTCACTCACTCACTCACTCACTCACACACACACACACACACACAGACAGGCACACACACACTCTCTCTTTCTTTCTGCACAACCAACGTCACCTCAACATAATCAGTGTAATTCTGCTTGCCAAATTGATCACGCATTCAAAGGGTATTATTGCATATCCCTTCCTCTCTCTTCCTCTTTCTTTGCCTCCCTGTCTCCCTCGCTCTCCCTCTCTTCACAGTTGTCATATGGGAAGGTGATTGGAGAGGGACGACTCGGCAGTGTTTGAAGAGCGAGCGCTAACCTTCCTCAGCTCTCTGCCGCTCCACTTTGGTGTTCCTGTCCAACCCAGACGCAAAATGCATCAAAGTTTCTTCATGTCGCCTTTGTAATAAACCTTTGCTCGCAGGCGCTGGTCGCTTTAATGTCAAATGCAAATAACACATTGCGTTTCCATCACAAATTAGGGCTTTTTGAACAAGCACAATCAATATGATCTGCGTTCAAGCGCAGTCACAGCAAATGAAGGCACACGCTCGTGCTGGCCCACACACATGGAAGCATGAACACACACACATGGAAGCATGAACACACACACATGGAAGCATGAACACACACACATGGAAGCATGAACACACACACATGGAAGCATGAACACGCACACCTGGAAGCATGAACACACACACATGGAAGCATGAACACACACACATGGAAGCATGAACACACACACATTGAAGCATGAACACACACACATGGAAGCATGAACACACACACACATGGAAGCATGAACACACACACACGCCAACTGAGGGTCTCCATAGATATTATCTTAATCCTCTCTCTTTGATCCTGTTTTAAGGGTAATACAGAGAGCTTTCTACCCACCCAGGGGGACACTAAACCGTACACTCCATATTCATGGGTCAATCAGTGGCGTGTAATCAGGGATGCCAAGCGAAGCCAGGCTTCGACCAAAAACTGCACTCATAAAACAATATAAATTATAAAAACATTTAAATATTCAGGTTCATCTCTCTGTGTTTTCATAATTTTCCGTCAATTCGCATGTGGCTGAATCTCACCAGAGAAATCATCCGCACGATTGGGACAGCGCCCCTCTGTCTCTGTATGTGAAGCCCATGTATCTGATGCTGTCTGGACCAAAACAGTATAACATGTTGCTGCCACAGCATTTGATTGATTGATGCTAGCAAGCATTTCCCCTCCATTAATACAATCATTATAAAATAATTAGGCAATCAGAATTGAGCTGAGCTCAACTGTAGGTTGTCCAGGTGCAGCAAAACGCCCTCCAAGGGAGGTCAGTTTGGATTTGGCTTCAGACCAATCAAATCACTTCCTAAGCAAAACGTAATTTTCAGAAAAACGGGTCTGTTTCTGGTCTGCTTGTGTTGATGTCTTGCCGTAGCTTGCTTGTTAAATCGTCCCTTTCCTAAACCATGGACGGTAATTGGGATTTGGACTTGTGGTTTTGACCTCTGTACAGGCCAAGTATTATGACGGTGATTCTGATCTAACCATAAATGTATGTGATGTGCCACTCGTCTGAGACGATTGAAGTTCAATATGAAGCCAAGATGTAGCCTAGTAGGCTCACGTTAACTAGCTAGCTAACTTTGCTGGTTCATTTTAGCCCGTGTGAGGAAGTTAGGCTAGCAACCATTTTAGCTAGGTAGCCTATGAAAACAAAAACTAAAAGTGTACTGTATGACAGAGCCATAGACATTGCCAACATGAATGAAAGAGAGGAGGATGGCATTGGTGTTCAACTAGTCTAGAAGTAAGGTGAGTGAACTTTTTTTTATTTTACTTGAGCACGCACGCACACACTCACACACACACACACTCACACACACACACACACACAAATCAGCACCATGGACAGCCACATGAAATTGAGCAACATTGATTGGACTGAATTGTTCTCTTGCTTCCCCTTTTGAATACAAACATTGTAAGACTCCAACCATCTGCCTCCCGTGTCTGCATTTGGGTCTCGCCTTGTGCCTTAATAGTTTAAGTTGAAATGGTGCTGGAATAGCGAAGGCAGTGCTCCTGTTGTCTTTGTCCTGACTTGCGGCAACGACGTGGTTCTAAATCAGTAGTTGTTTAGTAAACTGTTGAAAACATTAACTCGCTTGACTATGCTGCAGGTCATATACTGTAACTGTTTGTTACGCACAATATTTGCTTTGTGGACTTCACCGTACAGATGTTACTCTCCGGTTTTGTGATGAAGAAAAAAACAACCTATGTGTAGTTTAATTTATTCCGCCACTGGGTGACCGTTGTCTTTTTGTTGTCTCGGCCTTATTGTATATCATGGTGGCATATGATCGAATGGGTTATAGCGCAAACAATGCACATATCACAACATAGGTTGTAATATGGCTTTTTTTATTGGCGTGGCATCCCCAGTGATTTTACCCGCACACCGCTACTGGTGTCAATGTTGAAGTATCACGATCAACTCAAACAGCATCAGTCATTTCATCCTAATAGACAGTGCATGGTGAGCGGGGAAAGACTGTCGTGTGTGTAGTTGTTGAGACAGAAATAACATCTTGTCCTTTCAGGAGGTGTTGGCTCATACAAGAATTAGAAAAGCAATTGATTTTCAAAACCATATTCATCCCGGTGTGTGTGTGTGTGTGTGTGTGCCACAGGTTGGAATACCACTCCACAGATAAGTTAGCACTTAACTGTAATGCGTCTGCGTAGCACAGATGCACACAACATATTTCTATATAAACTCCTCATTCGGATACACAAGGGAGATAATGATCACAAAGCAAAGAGGGTTCATTTTTTAAAATGGCTCTCCAGGTATGCATTTCATCTGCAACATGTTTGATTATGTAATGTGTATGTTTTTTAAATTGTTTTTATGGATCCCATGAACTCCCTCAAAAACAGTGTGAATTTTACTGAGTGGATGTACCTCGGTTAAAAAATGAAAAAATGAAATGAAACAGCATTTATCAAGCATTTATGAAACCCTTATTGCTTGTGTTACACGAGTGTAATAAGATATGAATAAACAAGTAGCAGGGCTCCCGAGTGGCGCCGCATTCTAAGGCACTGCATCTCGGTGCTAGAGGCGTCACTACAGACCCTGGTTCGATCCTGGGCTGTATCACAACTGGCCGTGACACCTATGGGGCTGCAATACTGAACAACTAGCCAACAAAACAAAACTCGCTTGACTATCCATGGAGGTTAATCAATGTTATACTCCATAACAACCTTCAGCTACAATTGATCCCACTCCCTAGGCCCTGACCCTTCGATGTTTGCAGATCTAAGGGGTCTGGATAGGTATAATTAGTGTAGTGGTGGAGTTTCCTCCTATTGCTGACCTGGTCCCTTGGTTTACAGCTCAAGGTATAATTCTTGAATCGCTGTCACAATCTCTAATATGGTGTCTTAGGGACACTTTGTGACATATTGGAATTTTACTGTTTTCAATAGGAATCATGTATACAATGTTTGGCACATAATTGTCTGCCCAACTAATCAATAGTGTCCTCCATATTTTGATGGCTATGTAACTGTGATACGCACAATTCAATTCTCTATACTTCAAATATAGAAAGGAAAGGACCTGATCGTGGACTATAGGAAAAGGAGGGCCGAACAAGCCCCGATTATCATCGACGGAGGTGTAGTGTAGCGGGTCGAGAGTTTCAAGTTCCTTTGTGTCCACATCACCAACAAACTCTCAAAAAGTCCTACAGCTGCACCATCGAGAGCATCTTGACCGGTTGCATCACCGCCTGGTATGGCAACTGCTCGGCATCTGACTGTAAGGCGCTACAGAGGGTAGTGCGTATGGCCCAGTACATCACTGGGGCCAAGCTTCCTGCAATCCAGGTCCTATATACTAGGCAGTGTCAGAGGAAGGCCCATAAAATTGTCAAAGACTCCAGTCACCCAAGTCATAGGTCCACCCGGACTATTTACATTGACCAACCCTCCTTCGTTTTTACACTGCTGCTACTCACTGTTTATTATCTATGCATAGTCACTTTACCCCTGTCACTTTACCCCTACCTACAAATGATCTTGACTAACCTGTACACATTGACTCGGTACCGGTACCCCCTGTATATAGCCTCGTTATTGTTATGTCATTTTCTTGTGATTCTTGTTATTTGATTTATTTTTACTCTATTTATTGAACTGCATCGTTGGTTAAGGGCTTATAAGTAAGCATTTCACGGTAAGGTCTACTACACCCGTTGTATTTGGCGCATGTGACAAATACAATTTCATTTGATTTGAATTAATTGCTGAACTTTCAATGAACAAATTTGCGACAATGCGTATCAATAACAATAAGAAACCAGTCAGAACACATACAAAACAGCTATTAATCAGACAATTGTTCATTTCATCCACCACCAACTTCTGGTGCACTTGTTAGCCATTTAACATATAGCACATCAGTTAATGCTTCATAATATAAAAGAGAGAGGAGTCACGCAACCAATTCAACTGTGGAAAATGAAATGATTGTGGTGGTATGTGAACCATCTCTCTGACGACATTCCACTTTTCAAAGCAAATCCCACTGGATCAAATCATTGGCTCTCTCTGGTGAAAACCAATGGATGTTATCATCTTTCTTACCCAACCCCCCCAAACCAATTAATTCTCAATGGCCTTCAGCACTATAGGTACTCCATTAGATAGCATTCGTCTTGTCCACTTGTCCTCATGGCTTATGACAACCCCAGCCAACCACAGTCCTGTTCAAAAACAGAACCTTCTTCCATCATTAAGCCAACCCCTAAAACAAGAGACAGTACCAAAGCTTTTGGTCCAGATGAACTGTTGTGGGGAAGAAATGTGCAACTTAAGCCCCACAGACTGGATGCGCAGTATTGGGTAACATGTCCTTGGGAACTCCAGCACTCCAGTCGATAGGCAGAGTTGTAGAACACGGAGCATAACAGGTTTTTAAAAAAAATCCTTATCTTTAACTCTGCATTATTGGAAAATGACCCGTAAGTAAGTATTTCACTGTTAGTCTACACCTGTTGTTTACGAAGCATGTGACAAATAACATTTGATTTGATTAGGCATTAACGGCGCTGTGGCTTTGGCGTTGGGTTTGGGGAGAGACGGGCGGCAGGATTAAGACGCTGTCGACGCCAGCTCCCGGGAGTGATGGGAGGCTTGTCTGTCAGACGGAGACCTGTGTTCTACATTTAGCACGCCTGAGTGCGGTGGGGGATGAGTCAGAAGAGTCCCTAGGAGTCACTCGGTATAGTACGTGCGTGTATGTGTGTTTGTAGTAGTGTGGGTAGTGTGGGTGGCTATGTGTGTACAGTATGTGCATGCAGAGTGAGAATTATACCGTGACATTTGGGGGTCTGTATTATTTCACCGCACCTCCTATGTGTGCAAAAAAAAACTTATGGGCCTAATAGTAAAGGCATGTCATTTAATGGTACACATGTATTACCTTTTAATGTGGCATGAACACAACCAGTCATGATGTTTTAATCGGATTGTCAAACAAATGGCACCGGGCACCGGGCACCGGGCACCTGGCTTTTATTTTTGTTGCATTTAGGGGAACTCATGTCTCTCCTAAATGTCCCCTCTAAATGCTCCCCTGTAACACACACTGTGTGCATATCTATGTGAGTGGGTGTGTGTGAATGTATGTGTGTGCGTGACCGTGGCGTGTGTGTGTATGAGTGGGTGTGCAAAATGCTGTGTGTATACTGTGTGAGAGAGAGAGAGAGAGAGAGAGAGAGAATATGCGTGGGCATGAGGAGTGGCCTCATGCCTATAGGGGGCAAAAAGGCATATGCCCCCTCAGATTTGACCTGTTTTTGAATTTTTCAGATGTTAAATGAATTACTAAACTTAATTGAAGTCCACATTTTATCCTAATATTTCTATTAAAAAAAAGACCTGTCAGCCCTATTTTGCGGAGCGGGTACACTGACTATTCTCCCTAGCTACACAAATATCATACCCCACAAAAATGCTAACCTCCCCTGTAATTGTAATGGTGAGAGGTTAGCATGTCTTGGGGTTAATAAGTATTCACAATTCATTCAGAACTTTCCGTAATCATGGTACAGTAGCATCCACATTAACGTAGAAGTGTTTTCGCAATATATTCTATTATTTGTTTTATTTTTTTATTTTAACTTTACCCCATTTTCTCCCCAATTTTCGTGGTATCCAATTGTTTAGTAGCTACTATCTTGTCTCATCGCTACAACTCCCGTACGGGCTCGGGAGAGACGAAGGTTGAAAGTCATGCGTCCTCCGATACACAACCCAACCAAGCCGCACTGCTTCTTAACAAAGCGTGCATCCAACCGTGGTTAGCGCGCACTGCGCCCGGCCCACCACAGGAGTCGCTGGTGCGCGATGAGACAAGGATATCCCTACCGGCCAACCCCTCCCTAACCCGGACGACGCTAGGCCAATTGTGCGTCGCCCCACGGACCTCCCGGTCGCGGCCGGTTACGACAGAGCCTGGGAGTCTCTGGTGGCACAGCTGATGTCTCTGGTGGCACTGCGCGACCCGGGAGGCCCCAACATATTCTATTCTTAGTAACAGTAAAAGTGACTGTCACGTGATTTGGGTGGGCATTCTAGTTTGTCTATTTCTTTGTTGGCCGGGTATGGTTCCCAATCAGAGGCAGCTGTCTATCGTTGTCTCTGATTGGGGATCATACTTAGGCAGCCCTTTTTCCCACCTTCAGTTATGGGATCTTGTTTGTGTGTAGTTGCTTTCTGCACTGCATATAGCTTTACGTTCGTTTAACATTTTGTTGTTTTTTGGTGTCATTTAAAATAAATATATAATGTACCTACCTACCACACTGCACCTTCTAACAACGGACGTAACAGTGACACCAAAATGACTAATACATTATTTGCCATGAATTTCTATTGGGCACAAAATAATCTGAAACACAACCAAAACAAACAGCAAATGCATCCAACACGTTTGTAGAGTCCCAAGCCTTATGTCATCATTGCGTGCAAGGAATATGGGACCAAATACTAAACTTTTGACTACTTTAATACACACACACACATAAGGGAATTTGTCCTAATACTTTTGGTCCACTAAAATATGTACAAAAAGTGCTGTAATTTTCTAAACGGTTCCAGGCAAGGTTATAGTTTTGTGATTAAATATTTGTTTTTGTTTCTATTTGTTTTTCGATGTAAAAAAAATCAGTTTAGTTTCAGTTAGTTTTCAGACTTGATTCACTAGATTTATTTTGTCACATGCGCCAAATACAACAGGTGTACACTTTATCGTGAAATGCTTATTTACGAGCCCTTTCCCAACAATGCAGAGTTAAAAATGACGATTAGCTAAAAAAGGAAATAGTAACACAATAAAATAACAATAACACAACTATATACAAGGTTTTGTCTCAGCTCCTGCTTTTCCCTAGTCGCTCTTTGTCTCGCCCTCCTGGTTTTGACCCTTGCCTGCCCTGACTCTGAGCCCACCTGCCTGCCCACTCTAACTGACCCTGAGTCTGCCTGCCTGCCGTCCTGTGCCTTTGCCCCTACTCTGGATTATCGACCCCTGCCTGACCTGACCCTGAGCCTGCCTACCGTCCTGTACCCTTGCCCTGCTACTCTGGATTATCGACCTCTGCCTGTTTTGACCTGTCGTTTGCCTGCCCCTGTTGCTGAAATAAACATTGTTACTTCAACACAGTCTGCATTTGGGTCTTACCTGAAATGTGATAGAGTTCATGTGCATATAAACAGATAATAGATAAGTGTGAAAGTGTGTGTGTGTGTGTGTGTGTGTGTGTGTGTGTGTGTGTGTGTGTGTGTGTGTGTGTGTGTGTGTGTGTGTGTGTGTGTACTCAATATGCATGTTTGTTTGCAGTAACGTAGCAGAGAGAACAGCCTATGACTTGGATGGCTGGAGTCTTTGACAATTTTGAGAGCCTTCCCCTGACACTGCCTGGTATAGTGGTAGTGTCAGAGGAATGGAGCCTTTTAAGGAGTAGGACACAAATCCGGATCCCACTACACCCTCCGAAGAACCATCAAGCAGAAAATGTATCAATACAGGACTAAGATTCAATCCTACTACACCTAAACATTAGTCCATTTGATCAAATAAGCCTCACTCGCTCATTGACCACATGGTACAGATTTTGGGTGGAGGTAATCCTCTCACTTTGCCTCTTCCTCTCTGGTGATAGTTAGTGATAGTGATGCACAAGCTAGGCCTTTTAGAAAGATTGCCATCGACGGGCAGCATTTACCAGCCAGAACCAGAAGCTTGAAAACCTAAACCCCATAAAAAAAGCTTGAAAACTGCATTTAATTTTTGCCCCCCAATATGTTAAAAATATATCAAAATAAAACTGACAATAAATCATGGTGGTTTTTATTTTAGTTTGTTTTGCAGTCAAAGATAATAGTTTCAGTATAGTTTTAGTTTTTCAAATGTGTTCTTAATTAATTGATTTCAGTTTACTAAATTGTCTTTCCAATTGTATTTCACATTTTTATTTAACTATAATAACCTTGGTTTCAAGTTTTTGAAAAATGCTTAATTATCCAACTTCTAGGGGGGGAGGTGATGATATAATGGGTGCATGACGCCCCTGCACATGAGCATGTGTGTGTGTGCATGTTTATGTGTGTGCATTTGCATGTGTGATCTACCACATGAGCCACCATAATCTTCAATGTCAGTGCCAAAGCCCAATTAGCACCTATTTCTAACCCTCTCAGAGGGCCTTCGAGACAAACTCACCATTTCAAATTCCACATCGGATTTGGCTCTTATATAAATGTCATGAACTTAAAGTGTGGCTCTAAACCAAGCAGGAATGAGAAGCGTAATGTTTTTGTAAATAGAAGCGGTCATATCGACCCAGTCCTGGTACTCAAGTCTTCTCCGCTGGGTAATGAAGAGAAATGCATCCTAATACTACGACAGCAAGACATTGATACATTTATTTTTATTTTGACTCTGAGTAGGAACAGGTGACCTTGTGTTGGGTCAAGGAAGGGATGGACTGAGGGGTGGGATGGAGGGGAGTAGGTGGGGCTGAGGGAAGAATGGTTGATGGTTACTGCTCACTCGCAGTACCAACGCGACAGGATCTGTCATGTGTGATGTAAATTAGTGATGCACCGATATGCCATTTTTTGGCCGATAACGATATCCGAAATTTTCCTTGCCCCCCCCAAAAAACATACTGATACCGATAACCGTCGCCCGGGTTTGGCCAGAGTAGGCCGTCATTGTAAATAATACCTAGTAAAATAAAGGTTACACACACACACCACACTGACCAAAAAGTTATTTTGTTGGCATTTACGTATGTCCCCATTACCAGTAAAACATAATCAAAACCTATTTCTTTCACTTACTTGCTGTGCTGTTTCGTTGTTTATTTGTTCAGTCGTTTCATTCTAAACCAGGATTTCATCATACACGTCAAGCAGTGAAGTTTCAGCTCTGTCTGTCCATAGCCTCTCTTCCTCGGTGCGCTCTGTCACTGTGTCCGTTTCCATCTTGTCCAGATGTGTATGTAACATTTCACAAAAACCCTGTTCCTTGTCTGCATCGAAGTAGCGGTCCTTGTACATAGCATCGAGCATGGTGGTGAAACAGTAAAGAGAGAATACCACCGAATCGCTTGTTCACAGCCTGTGTCTGCAGTTTTGTTGAGCAGGCGTTTCAATGCCATGACAGAGGGTATCACGTCTGCTGCAGGCGCAGTTGATGAGCTTATTTCTCGAGTCAGATGTTCGAATGGAGCTAGCTAGTGTCTTCCTGTTTCCAAGTTTCAAACATGCTCTCAAATGCCATTGAAATGGAAGCAGCAGTATGACATCCAGCACATTCATGAGCATGTAATCCTAGATGACCCACTGTGTTGTCAGACTCAGCATGCTCAATAGACTGATATCACTGGTCCAAATGTCAGTAGTGAAGCTAATAGCAGTGACGCTATTAATGTGTAACTCCGGTAGGGCAACATCTGAAAAATAGCACACATGGTAGTGTGTACCGGTGCTCGACCAGTCGGTGAAAGCCAACATCACCCACGACAGAAAACGGTTCATTGTCGAGGGCAATGAATTCCAATATCTTGACATTAATGGATTTCGCCATTAAGTAGTCTCACGAAAATGTTTGTACTCTTTCAAATGACTGCTCGACTTGTTGACTGCTCGACCCACACAGCAGACATTGTTGGAATGCTGTGTTGCACGTGTAGTCCTAAATTTTACTTGGGGTTATTACATACAGTTGAAGTCGGAAGTTTACATACACTTAGGTTGGAATCAATAAAACTCATTTTTCAACCACTCCACAAATTTCTTGTTAACAAACTATAGTTTTGGCAAGTCGGATAGGACATCTACTTGTTCATGACACAAGTCATTTTCCCAGCAATTGTTTACAGACAGATAATTTAACTTATAATTCACTCTATAACAATTCCAGTGGGACAGAAGTTTACATACACCAAGTTGACTGTGCCTTTAAACAGCTTGGAAAATTCCAGAAAATTATGTCATGGCTTTAGAAGCTTCTGATAGGCTAATTGACATCATTTGAGTCAATTGGAGGTGTACCTGTGGATGTATTTCAAGGCCTACCTTCAAACTCAATGCCTCTTTGCTTGAAATCATGGGAAAATCAAAAGAAATCAGACAAGACCTCTAAAAACAATTGTAGACCTCCACAAGACTGGTTCATCCTTGGGAGCAATTTCCAAACGCCTGAAGGTACCACGTTCATTAGTACAAACAATAGTAGGCAAGTATAAACACCATGGGACCACACAGCCATCATACCGCTCAGGTAGGAGACACGTTCTGTCTCCTAGAGCTGAACGTACTTTGGTGTGAAAAGTGCAAATCAATCACAGAACAACAGCAAAGGACCTTGTGAAGATGCTGGAGGAAACAGTTACAAAAGTATCTATATCCACAGTAAAACGAGTCCTACATCGACATAACCTGAAAGGCCGCTCCGCAAGGAAGAAGCCACTGCTCCAAAATTGCCATAAAAAAGCAAGACTATGGTTTGCAACTGCACATGGGGACAAAGATCGTACGTTTTGGAGAAATGTCCTCTGGTCTGATGAAACAAAAATAGAACTCTTTGGCCATAATGACCATGGTTATGTTTGGAGGGAAAATGGGGCTTGCAAGCTGAAGAACACCATCCCAACCGTGAAGCACGGAGACGGCAGCATCATGATGTGGGGGTGCTTTGCTGCTGGAGGGACTGGTGCACTTCACAAAATAGATGGCATCATGAGGCAGGAACATTTTGTGGATATATTGAAGGAACATTTCAAGACATCAGTCAGGAAGTTAAAGCTTGGTCGCATATGGGTCTTCCAAATGGACAATGACCCCAAGCATACTTGCAAAGTTGTGGCAAAATGGCTTAAGGACAACAAAGTGAAGATATTGAAGTGGCCATCACAAAGCCCTGACCTCAATCCTATAGAAAATTTGTGGGCAGAACTGGAAAAGTGTGTGCGAGCAAGGAGGCCGACAAACCTGACTCAGTTACAGCAGCTCTGTCAGGAGGAATGGGCCAAAATTCACCCAACTTATTGTGGGAAGCTTGTGGAAGGCTACCCGAAACGTTTGACCCAAGTTGAACAATTTAAAGGCAATGCTACCAAATACTAATTGAGTGTATGTAAACTTCTGACACACTGGGAATGTGATGAAAGAAGTAAAAGCTTCAATAAATCACTCTCTACTATTATTCTGACATTTCACATTGTTAAAATAAAGTGGTGATCCTAACAGACCAAAGACAGGGAATTTTTACGAGGATTAAATGTCAGGAATAGTGAATAACTGAGTTTAAATGTATTTGGCTGAAGTGTACGTAAACTTCCCACTTCAACTGTAGGTATGCACCTCAGCTTTGACATCGGTTTTGCACATCACCGTTAAAACTAGACATCGGGCCAATGTCGATGTTGGAATTCTTAGCTAATATCGTCCGATTCCGATATGTTCACCACTATATCGTGCATCCCTAATGTAAATAGTACTGTTTTTTTTGGAAAGGACCAAGATCATTACGATATGGCTGACCACCTCCAGAAGACACGTGTTGTGGGTTGTGGCCAAGTGTAAATGCGTTGGTCGTTAAATGCAATGTCACAAGGTGGATACAGAGTGAAGACATAGAAGAACATGATGTACTGAATACATGATGACATGTGTGCTAATCCTGCATCTTCGCTTTAGGGAAAATGTATATTTTAAAAACCTCATCCTATTGACATGTACAGTGGGGCAAAAAAGTATTTAGTCAGCCACCAATTGTGCAAGTTCTCCCACTTAAAAAGATGAGAGATGCCTGTAATTTTCATCATACTTACACTTCAACTATGACAGACAAAATGAGAAAAAAATCCAGAAAATCCCATTGTAGGATTTTTAATGAATTTATTTGCTAATTATGGTGGAAAATAAGTATTTGGTCACCTACAAACAAGCAAGATGTCTGGCTCTCACAGACCTGTAACTTCGTATTTAAGAGGCTCCTCTGTCCTCCACCTGTATTAATGGCACCTGTTTGAACTTGTTATCAGTATAAAAGACACCTGTCCACAACCTCAAACAGTCACACTCCAAACTCGGCCATGAGCTGTCAAAGGACACCAGAAACAACATTGTAAACCTGCACCAGGCTGGGAAGACTGAATCTGCAATAGGTAAGCAGCTTGGTTTTGAAGAAATCAACTGTAGGAGCAATTATTAGGAAATGGAAGACATACAAGACCACTGATAATCTCCCTCGATCTGGTGCTCCACGCAAGATCTCACCCCGTGGGGTGATCCAGAAGAAGATTGGGAGAATGTCATATGGTCAGATGAACCCAAAATATAACTTTTTGGTAAAAACTCAACTCATCGTGTTTGGAGGACAAAGAATACGGAGTTGCATCCAAAGAACACCATACCTACTGTGAAGCATGGGGGTGGAAACATCATGCTTTGGGGCCGTTTTTCTGCAAAGGGACCAGGACAACTGATCCGTGTAAAGGAAAGAATGAATGGGGCCATGTATCGTGATATTTTGAGTGAAAACCTCCTTCCATCAGCAAGGGCATTGAAGATGAAACGTGGCTGGGTCTTTCAGCATGACAATGATCCCAAACACACCGCCCGGGCAACGGAGCAGTGGCTTCGTAAGAAGCATTTCAAGGTCCTATAGTGGCCTGCCAGTCTCCAGATCTCAACCCCATAGAAAATCTTTGGAGGGAGTTGATAGTCCGTGTTGTCCAGCAACATCCCCAAAACATCACTGCTCTAGAGGAGATCTGCATGGAGGAATGGGCCAAAATACCAGCAACAGTGTGTGAAAACCTTGTGAAGACTTACAGAAAACGTTTGACCTCTGTCATTGCCAACAAAGGGTATATAACAAAGTATTGAGATAAACTTTTGTTATTGACCAAATACTTATTTTCCACCATAATTTGCAAATAAATTCATAAAAAATCCTACAATGTGATTTTATGGATTTTTCTCTCTCATTTTGTCTGTGGGAGAACATGCACAATTGGTGGCTGACTAAATACTTTTTTGCCCCACTGTATGTATATTTCTGCAAATATACAAAAAGGGAGTTTTATTTATTAATATTTTATTTCACCTATTTAACCAGGTAGGCAAGTTGAGAACAAATTCTCGTTTACAATTGCGACCTGGCCAAGATAAAGCAAAGCAGTTCGACACATACAACAACACAGAGTTACACATGGACTATAACAAACATACAGTCAATAATACAGTAGAAAAATAAGCCTATATACAATGTGAGCAAATGAGGTGAGATAAGGGAGGTTAAAGCCAAAAAAAGGCCATGGTGGCGAAGTAAATACAATATAGCAAGTAAAACACTGGAATGGTAGATTTGCAGTGGACGAATGTGCAAGGTAGAGATGGAAATAATGGGCTGCAAAGGAGCAGCCGGTCGCATTCACAGTGGCGAATCGCATCTCTGCATGTCTGGCAGACATATAAGTGTGGATGACGGATCACCACCTCAAGCTGAACCTCGGCAAGACGGAGCTGCTCTTCCTCCCGGGGAAGGACTGACCGTTCCATGATCTCGCCATCACGGTTGACAACTCCATTGTGTCCTCCTCCCAGAGCGCTAAGAACCTTGGCGTGATCCTGGACAACACCCTGTCGTTCTCAACTAACATCAAGGCGGTGGCCCGTTCCTGTAGGTTCATGCTCTACAACATCCGCAGAGTACGACCCTGCCTCACACAGGAAGCGGCGCAGATCCTAATCCAGGCACTTGTCATCTCCCGTCTGGATTACTGCAACTCGCTGTTGGCTGGGCTCCCTGCCTGTGCCATTAAACCCCTACAACTCATCCAGAACGCCGCAGCCCGTCTGGTGTTCAACCTTCCCAAGTTCTCTCACGTCACCCCGCTCCTCCCCTCGCTCCACTGGCTTCCAGTTGAAGCTCGCATCCGCTACAAGACCATGGTGCTTGCCTACGGAGCTGTGAGGGGAACGGCACCTCAGTACCTCCAGGCTCTGATCAGGCCCTACACCCAAACAAGGGCACTGCGTTCATCCACCTCTGGCCTGCTCGCCTCCCTACCACTGAGGAAGTACAGTTCCCGCTCAGCCCAGTCAAAACTGTTCGCTGCTCTGGCCCCCAATGGTGTAACAAACTCCCTCACGACGCCAGGACAGCGGAGTCAATCACCACCTTCCGGAGACACCTGAAACCCCACCTCTTTAAGGAATACCTAGGATAGGATAAGTAATCCTTCTCACCCCCCTTTAAGATTTAGATGCACTATTGTAAAGTGACTGTTCTACTGGATGTCATAAGGTGAATGCACCAATTTGTAAGTCGCTCTGGATAAGAGCGTCTGCTAAATGACTTAAATGTAATGTAATGTAAATGAGCAGAGTAATAATGAAATACAGTAGGGGGAGAGGTAGTTGTTTGGGCTAAATTATAGATGGGCTATGTACAGGTGCATCAATCTGTGAGCTGCTCTGACAGCTGGTGCTTAAAGCTAGTGAAGGAGATAAGTGTTTCCAGTTTCAGAGATTTGTGTAGTTTGATCCAGTCATTGGCAGCAGGAAACTGGCAGGAGAGGCAGCCAAAGGAAGAATTGGTTTTGGGGGTGACCAGAGAGATATACCTACTGGAGCGCGTGCCTCAGGTGGGTGTTGCCATGGTCACCAGCGAGCTGAGATAAGGGGGGACTTTACCTAGCAGGGTCTTGGAGATGGAGCCAGTGGGTTTGGCGACGAGTATGAAGCGAGGGCCACCCAACGAGAGCACACAGGTCGCAGTGGTGGGTAGTATATGAGACTTTGGTGACAATATGGATGGCACTGTGATAGACTGCATCCAATTTATTGAGTAGGGTATTGGAGGCTATTTTGTAAATGACATCACCGAAGTCGAGGATCGGTAGGATGGCCGGTTTTACAAGGGTATGTTTGGCAGCATGAGTGAAGGATGCTTTGTTGCGAAATAGGAAGCCAATTCTAGATTTAACTTTGGATTGGAGATGTTTGATGTGAGTCTGGAAGGATAGTTTACAGTCTAACCAGACACCTAGGTATTTGTAGTTGTCCACATTTTCTAAGTCAGAACCATCCAGAGCAGTGATGTTGGACGGCGGGCAGGTGCAGGCAGCGATCAGTTGAAGAGCATGCATTTAGTTTTACTTGTATTTAAGAGCAATTGGAGGCCACGGAAGGAAAGTTGCATGGCATTGAAGCTCGTCTGGAGGGTTGTTAACATAGTGTCCAAAGAAGGGCCAGAAGTATACAGAATGGTGTCGTCTGCGTAGAGGTGGATCAGAGACTCACCAGCAGCAAGAGCGACATCATTGATGTATACAGAGAAGAGAGTCGGTCCAAGAATTGAACCCTGTGGCCCGGACAACAGGCCCTCCGATTTGACACACTGAACTCTATCAGAGAAGTAGTTGGTGAACCAGGCGAGGCAATCATTTGAGAAACCAAGGCTATCGAGTCTGCCGATGAGGATGTGGTGATTGACAGAGTCGAAAGCCTTGGCCAGGTCAATGAATACGGCTGCACAGTATTGTTTCTTATCGATGGCGGTTAAGATATCGTTTAGGACCTTCAGCGTGGCTGAGGTGCACCCATGACCAGCTCTGAAACCAGACTGCATAGCGGAGAAGGCGCGGTGGGATTCGAGATGGTCGGTAAATCTGTTTGTTGACTTGGCTTTCGGAGACCTTAGAAAGGCAGGGTAGGATAGATATAGGTCTGTAGCAGTTTGGGTCAAGAGTGTTCCCCCCCCTTTGAAGAGGGGGATGACTGCAGCTGCTTTCCAATCTTTGGGAATCTCAGACGACACGAAAGAGAGGTTGAACAGGCTAGTAATAGGGGTTGCAACAATTTCGGCAGATACATTTAGAAAGAAAGGGTCCAGATTGTCTAGCCTGGCTGATTTGTAGGGGTCCAGATTTTGCAGCTCTTTCAGAACATCAGCTGACTGAATTTAGGAGAAGGAGAAATGGGGAAGGCTTTGGCGAGTTGCTGTGGGTGGTGCAGTGCTGTTGACCGGGGTCGGGGTAGCCAGTTGGAAAGCATGGCCAGCCATAGAAAAATTCTTATTGAAATTCTCAATTATAGTGGATTTATCGGTGGTGACAGTGTTTCCTATCCTCAGTGCAGTGGGCAGCTGGGCGGAGGTGTTCTTAATCTCCATGGACTTTACAGTTTGTGTTGCAGGAAGCAAATTCCGTGCTTGAAAAAGCTAGACTTGGCTTTTCTAAATGCCTGTGTATATTGGTTTCTAGCTTCCCTGAAAAGTTGCATATCATGGGGGCTGTTCAATGCTAATGCAGAATGACACAGGATGTTTTTGTGTTGGTTAAGGGCATTGAGGGCATCAAGCTTAGATGTAGGATGGCTGGGGTGTCAAGCATGTTCCAGTTTAGGTCGCCTAGCAGCACGAGCTCTGAAGATAGATGGGGGACAATCAGTTCACATATGGTGTCCAGAGCACAGCAGGGGGCAGAGGGTGGTCTATAGCAGGCGGCAACGGTGAGAGACTTGTTTTTAGAGAGGTGGATTTTTAAACGTAGAACTTCAAATTGTTTGGGTACAGACCTGGATAGTAGGACAGAACACTGCAGGCTATCTTTGATTGCAACACCGCCCCCGTTGGCCGTTCTATCTTGTCTGAAAATGTTGTAGAGCCAATATTACATCTTGCAATATCAACACCACTTATTAAGCCTATATTAAAATAACGTTGTTTTGATGTGACTGCATGATTAAGCCCAATGTATGTAGAAGCAATTCCAAAACTGAAATATGTGAAAACAACTAAAACAAACATTATGTAATACTTGTGGACTAAGTTTTATATTGCCATGTCTTAGTAAAGCCACTTAAGCGTCCTACAATGCAAACGGAAAACATCTCAGAATGAGCCATTTCCAATTAGATTCCCCCTGTGTCTCATTCCCCTCTCTGCTGTAAATCTGATAAAGCCTCCTTCACCAAATTTCACAGGGCTCATACTGTTCAGTACAGTAACACACACAAACTACACTATGGTAACCTTATTTTTCTTCAACCAAGCGAGGGATTTCCTCCATAATGAGAATGTTATTTTGGTTTCGACACCTTTGGCCAGGTTCCATTCAAAGTCCTCTGCTGGTTTACCTATCACTGCCAAACTAAATAACAAGGTTATATATGCTGTGCAAATTGGCTATATTGAATGGACCCACATTGAAATGTGTCCTTCACTCTCACAAACAAAATCGAATCATGGGTTTCATACTTACAGCTGTTACAAAACATACAATATACTATCATGATGTGACTACAAAGTAGAAAATGCAATCTTCCTGCCGGTGTGTTACACTGATGCACAGTGTCCAATTTGAGGGAGACGTAGAGAGTGCTGTGTGAGACCGAATCAATTTGATACTTTCAATTAACGCCTCTGAAATCTGTGAACGTGTTCCTCGACCCCCTAGATGGCTACACTACGTGTGAGCAATTGACCATGCACTGAGAAAGTCATCAACATGTCGTTATGGTAGGCCCAGGGTATTAAATAACGTGATAGAGTAAGTCACAAAACTTCCACCCAAGGGGTTGTCGAGTTATTAATCTCCCAGTAGCCCGGACAGTCCGGAAACCATCCACATCTGAGGCAACATCCAAAGATGTAAAGATTCCTCACAGCTGTGGTCTCTGACAAGACATGAAGCTGTCAGCAGATAAAAGTTGTTGCACGAATATTCCGACACAGCAGGCTCTTTGTTTGTACGAATCACGGTTGTGGTGGAGGTTGTTATCTGATAGTGATCCTGTTGGGACATCCTTGGGTGTTGTCTTTTTATATTGTGCTAATCCCTCAATGGTAGCCGGCCTTTGAACCCGGCAGGAGACAAACACATAGGACATCAACATTCTCCAGCTGCATCTCTGGAGGCATTGGTGGAGGGGGCTGGTGGGTTGGGTTAGTGGAAGGAGGATTCTGGCATTAAAATAGGGAATAACATGGGAGTTGACCAACTCATCCTGCACAATACAGATCAATGTTTGGGACTGTATCACGTACAGTGAGGGGAAAAAGTATTTGATCCCGTGCTGATATTGTACGTATGCCCACTGACAAAGAAATGATCTGTCTATAATTTTAATGGTAGGTTTATTTGAACAGTGATGTCAAAAATATTATAAATTGATTTGCATTTTAATGAGGGAAATAAGTATTGACCCCTCTGCAAAACACGACTTAGTACTTGGTGGCAAAACCCTTGTTGGCAATCACAGAGGTCAGACGTTTCTTGTAGTTGGCCACCAGTTTTGCACACATCTCAGGAGGGATTTTGTCCCACTCCTCTTTGCAGATCTTCATTAAGTCATTAAGATTTCGAGGCTGACGTTTGGCAACTCGAACCTTCAGCTCCCTCCACAAATTGTCTATGGGATTAAGGTCTGGAGTTCTTCTTGAGCCACTCCTTTGTTGCCTTGGCCGTGTGTTTTAGGTCATTGTCATGCTGGAATACCCATCCACGACCCATTTTCAATGCCCTGGCTGAGGGAAGGAGGTTCTCACCCAAGATTTGACGGTACATGGCCCCGTCCATCGTCCCTTTGATGTGGTGAGGATGTCCTGTCCCCTTAGCAGATAAACACCCCCAAAGCATGTTTCCACCTCCATGTTTGACGGTGGGGATGGTGTTCTTGGGGTCATAGGCATTCCTCCTCCTCCAAACACGGCGAGTTGAGTTGATGCCAAAGAACTCCATTTTGGTCTCATTTGACCACAACACTTTCACCCAGTAGTCCTCTGAATCATTCAGATGTTCATTGGCAAACTTCAGACGAGCATGTACAGTGGGGCAAGAAAGTATTTAGTCAGCCACCAATTGTGCAAGTTCTCCCACTTAAAAAGATGACAGAGGACTGTAATTTTCATCATAGGTACACTTCAACTATGACAGATAAAATAAGAAAAACATCCAGAAAATCACATTGTAGGATTTTTTATGAATTTATTTGCAAATTATGGTGGAAAATAAGTATTGAGCTTGTTGTCATTGCAGGCAATCTCAATGCGGTGCTTTACAGGGAAGACATCCTCCTCCCTCATGTGGTACCATTCCTGCAGGCTCATCCTGACATGACCCTCCAGCATGACAATGCCACCAAACATACTGCTTGTTCTGTGCATGATTTCCTGCAAGACAGGAATGTCAGTGTTCTGCCATGGCCAGCAAAGAGCCCGGATCTCAATCCCATTGAGCATGTCTGGGACCTGTTGGATCAGAGGGTGAGGGCTAGGAACATTCCCCCCAGAAATGTCCGGTAACATGCAGGTGCCTTGATGGAAGAGTGGGGTAACATCTCACAGCAAATCTGGTGCAGTCCATGAGGAGGAGATGCACTGCAGTACTTAATGCAGCTGGTGGCCACACCAAACACTGACTGTTACTTTTGATTTTGACCCCCCTTTGTTCAGGGACACATTATTCCATTTCTGTTAGTCACATGTTTGTGGAACTTGTTCAGTTCATGTCTCAGTTGTTGAATCTTGATAAGTTCATACAAATATTTCTACATGTTAAGTTAGCTGAAAATAAACACGGAAATGGAAACATGTAACTTCAAGAGTTTTCATACTGTAAATATCAGATTTACATCTAAATGTTGTAAAAATTATATGATTAAATATTAAACAATTTTTGAGAAGATAGAAATGTGATTTTAGCCTTCTATATGAGAAATGTTTTTCATGCAAACTTGTGCCCAGTCAGTAGCCACGCCAAAGTGAACTCAGAGCTCAGTGTTAACATGACGGAACGCCCTCCAAGGCCAGAGTGCTTCAAAGGACTCGCTAAATAAATTTACATGAGGCCAAAACATGCCGGTTTACTGCTGGCGTGTAAAGTGGTCGGGAGCTGAACCCTGAAAAATTAAAGACAAGAGTACGTGAGGCTGTGGCCCACACGTTGAAATGGTTAGACACTCTGAAACTCTCAACGATTGAAGAGGGTGAAGACTAGACCAAACATTCAGTCTGCAGCTCAGCTGCGTCTGTAAAGTAGTCTAGGACATTTGACCAAAGATGAGAGGGAAGAACAGCTCCCTCTTACCACAGCGTGGTACACCTGAAGTATCTATTCTAACGAATACTCCCAGACAGAAATCGAACCTACAAATCTAACCACTTCCCATATATCCATCGAGTTCAACAGAGAGACGACAAAGACATATATGCGTAAATATATACATTGCATTTCTTTTCCGAATGTGCAGTCATTCATGTGCAAAGTATTCATATTCCCGTGAGCGTAGCTTCCAAATGTATGTACGATAAGTTGACTCTCTTTTTCTCCCCCCTCACTGTCGTGCTTTTGTTAGTCCACTAGGGAACTGTTTTAATTTGATTATGTATGTAATCAATAACTTATGCTGTGTGTGTTTACGTATTCTGTGTGATGATTTAGTTAGTTAGTAAATAAACAATTAAGTCAATTTGTGTATCACTGATTCAACACTTAGGTTAAGGTTTGTACAGATATCCAAGGATTATGCGATGGTCAGAATGAGACTGATGAGGTAAAAATGATTATTTTACTTTTATTGATGTAAGAGATATATAGATATCTTTGGAGTTTAAGTCGGGAGGCAGTATCTCGATAAATAACTTTTCCAGTTGTGCCTCAAATTCCAAATGAATTTGGATGATGAATGTTACATGAATAATTTAATTGAATATGAATTAAACATAGTAGCTAATTATTTGATAAATAGCAGTCATCACATTAATGATAGTCACGTCACGACAAGGCAGAACTAAGTCATTTCTGCAAGATGGTCCAGCTGCTAAGTGAAAATGTGCTTTATCATGAAAATTCACGAAAACTCTGCTGAGCTGCCTCAAGGGGAAGATTCATGACAATAAATGCCAACCTGTGAAACCTAATGTTTCACGTAGAATCAGGTCACTGATTATGTCGTGCATTGTTATTCAACGAGTAAACGCAAGTGATGAATATGTTTTGTACAAAAATATCATTGTGCAATCACTTGTTACTTGGTCAGAATGGAATCTACTTTAAATCTCATTTGGAGATGCTAAATGATCTATCTACATACTGGAATTTGAAATGAGACAAGTGTATGTTGAGTGTGAACCCAAAACTAGAGAAATCTCTGTGTCAAATCTCTTATCTCTGGATAAGAGCGTCTGCTAAATGACTTAAATGTAAATGTACAAAGTGAGTCATATTGGCATATACTGGCAGATGCTTACAGAAAACATGATGACTGGGAATTGATTGATGACTGTATGACGCTAGGTCTTACGTTAGTGGAGATACAAAGTCCCTTTGAAGATTATTCCTTGAAGGACACAGACCTCATTGCTTAAATTCTTCTTCTATTCCATATTTTATTTAGTTTATTTATTTAAGTTTTTAGTGATTCAACATTTTTTGTACATTAAATATTTTCTCTTCACTTGTTGTTGCTGGAGGCTTTGTCTGAGCTCTTAAAAGTATGTTTGAAGTATGTTCTCAAGAAAGGTACCTGTTTTCCACAAAATTAAAAGCCATTGATATAATTTATTTCTACTTATGTTTTTGCTACAAAATCATTGAGTGGAGGATGTGTGCGCCTGATAAAATATGAACTCATTGCTGTTTTCACATTAAAGGCAATTTTATGCCACATTGACATTTTGGGCTATATCAGTCCGCTGTGCTACATCAACAACGCTCAGTGCAAACCTGAAATATTTCCTGGAGATATTTTGTTGCGAAAACACACCGAACAAGGATTGGATGGGCAGGTTGCAGAATACAATGGCAGTGTCCGGAATATGGCTTGTCTACTACTTAATTAAACTGCATACTGTGTACTAACCGTGCTATGAAAGGTCACTGGGTGGAGCTAAATGTACAGGGTAGGGCAAAACGTACTGTTTAGTAAAAAGTATGCAGTATGCCACGGCCGATTGTTGGTACTACTTTTGGTGTGATCAAGAAAACTGGGATTTCGGGACCAAAACAAGCTCAGACTGGGAAAGATTATGACCTCTGTGATCTTTATGTCGGAGAAGTCGAAGCTCAAGGATGATGCCTGAGTTTCTGACTTATCCCAGTCGGGGGGCGATTTTTTCCCCCAAGTTCCCTGTTGTCTTGAACGCAGTTACGGCTTCATAAGAACCAGAAAGGATCGTCTGTAGCCCCACACATTAATCTTTTTTGTTGTTGCTTTGGGATAACGTTAGCTACGTAGCAAGCATTTGGTACAAAGTATTTGGAGTAAACTTGAGTGTAGCATAGGCCTACACATGTATCAATTGAAGAGTCACCTGAAGTTTGAGGGGAATGGGAGATGCAGTAGAGGAATGCAGTGCTGAGGCAGATGGCTCCTAATGAGGATGAATGGCTACTACTCTGAGGAATCACCCAAGTGGGTGCCATACATTGTGAATGAGAAGTCCAGTGGCTACATGACTAGCCCTCTACAAGATCATCACCAGACTCCATCTTCATCAACCATCTCCCTGAATACCTTCATCTGATCAAGTCATGACCTGTCCCTCGCCATCTTTGGAGGATGCATGCACTCAAAGACTTGGCCTCTATTGGTTGATCTAGATAACTATAGCTAGGTTACTCATGATTTACATTTAAGTCATTTAGCAGACGCTCTTATCCAGAGCGACTTACAAATTGGTGCATTCACCTTATGACATCCAGTGGATCAGCCACTTTACAATAGTGCATCTAAATCTTTTAAGGGGGGGGGGTGAGAAGGATTACTTTATCCTATCCTAGGTATTCCTTAAAGAGGTGGGGTTTCAGGTGTCTCCGGAAGGTGGTGATTGACTCCGCTGTCCTGGCGTCGTGAGGGAGTTTGTTCCACCATTGGGGATCCAGAGCAGCGAACAGTTTTGACTGGGCTGAGCGGGAACTGTACTTCCTCAGTGGTAGGGAGGCGAGCAGGCCAGAGGTGGATGAACGCAGTGCCCTTGTTTGGGTGTAGGGCCTGATCAGAGCCTGGAGGTACTGAGGTGCCGTTCCCCTCACAGCTCCGTAGGCAAGCACCATGGTCTTGTAGCGGATGCGAGCTTCAACTGGAAGCCAGTGGAGAGAGCGGAGGAGCGGGGTGACGTGAGAGAACTTGGGAAGGTTGAACACCAGACGGGCTGCGGCGTTCTGGATGAGTTGTAGGGGTTTAATGGCACAGGCAGGGAGCCCAGCCAACAGCGAGTTGCAGTAATCCAGACGGGAGATGACAAGTGCCTGGATTAGGACCTGCGCCGCTTCCTGTGTGAGGCAGGGTCGTACTCTGCGGATGTTGTAGAGCATGAACCTACAGGAACGGGCCACCGCCTTGATGTTAGTTGAGAACGACAGGGTGTTGTCAAGGATCACGCCAAGGTTCTTAGCGCTCTGGGAGGAGGACACAATGGAGTTGTCAACCGTGATGGCGAGATCATGGAACGGGCAGTCCTTCCCCGGGAGGAAGAGCAGCTCCGTCTTGCCGAGGTTCAGCTTGAGGTGGTGATCCGTCATCCACACTGATATGTCTGCCAGACATGCAGAGATGCGATTCGCCACCTGGTCATCAGAAGGGGGAAAGGAGAAGATTAATTGTGTGTCGTCTGCATAGCAATGATAGGAGAGACCATGTGAGGTTATGACAGAGCCAAGTGACTTGGTGTATAGCGAGAATAGGAGAGGGCCTAGAACAGAGCCCTGGGGGACACCAGTGGTGAGAGCGCGTGGTGAGGAGACAGATTCTCGCCACGCCACCTGGTAGGAGCGACCTGTCAGGTAGGACGCAATCAAGCGTGGGCCGCGCCGGAGATGCCCAACTCGGAGAGGGTGGAGAGGAGGATCTGATGGTTCACAGTATCGAAGGCAGCCGATAGGTCTAGAAGGATGAGAGCAGAGGAGAGAGAGTTAGCTTTAGCAGTGCGGAGCGCCTCCGTGATACAGAGAAGAGCAGTCTCAGTTGAATGACTAGTCTTGAAACCTGACTGATTTGGATCAAGAAGGTCATTCTGAGAGAGATAGCGGGAGAGCTGGCCAAGGACGGCACGTTCAAGAGTTTTGGAGAGAAAAGAAAGAAGGGATACTGGTCTGTAGTTGTTGACATCGGAGGGATCGAGTGTAGGTTTTTTCAGAAGGGGTGCAACTCTCGCTCTCTTGAAGACGGAAGGGACGTAGCCAGCGGTCAGGGATGAGTTGATGAGCGAGGTGAGGTAAGGGAGAAGGTCTCCGGAAATGGTCTGGAGAAGAGAGGAGGGGATAGGGTCGAGCGGGCAGGTTGTTGGGCGGCCGGCCGTCACAAGACGCGAGATTTCATCTGGAGAGAGAGGGGAGAAAGAGGTCAGAGCACAGGGTAGGGCAGTGTGAGCAGAACCAGCGGTGTCGTTTGACTTAGCAAACGAGGATCGGACCTTCTTTTCAAAATGGTTGACGAAGTCATCTGCAGAGAGGGAGGAGTATGATGTATGACTTGTTTGTTTTTTGCTTTTGATGCTATAGAAATGTGATCAATTATTATAATATTTTTTTAAATTACAATCAAGAAACACATTTCAATGAGAAAACAGGGGTTTAAAAAAGGACTTCACCAAAAACAGTAGAAAATAAATAAATAGCTACAAATAAAATACCTACAAAATAAACACATACCAACTTACCACAGATAAAACGACGTAACAAATCAGGAGAACTAGAAGAAAATCAAAGTTTTGGTAACATCACCGCTGTGGAAAATAGGAATGTAAGCTACCGCGCTACTAACGTTAGTTGGCTATAGCTAGTCGCTATGCATAGTGCAGTGGCAAGAGAGCTAATTATGGTCGCATGACTTACTCAAAACTTTTTTTGCGGCATTTCTCCAGCACTGTTCGCCACTGAATTAAATGCCTGATATTGTCATCAGACCCTGTAACAGTTTGAAAAAAAGTATTGGTATTTACAACAAGTAGCTAGCTAGCTAACTAGGCTAATGTTAAATATGAAGTTTTCGCTCAACAGAAAGTAAGTAACCCTGTAGCCAATGTTACTATTCAAACCGTTAACTTCTAGTCCTGCTAAAGCACGTACTTAGCTAAAGGCACGACAGGCAGTAGGCTGCAGATCTGTTTTCAAAGATGTAACTTCACGATGAAATAGTCCTGATCATTTTAAGGAGAACTAAAGCTATCCGTCATTGTCCAAGTCAAAGTTATTTTGTTGTTTACTTGTAGAGATCTAACTTTAAAAACTTGCAGCCCCCCTTTTCCAATGCATTGTGGCTGTGAAATACCCAAAAGGTGTGCAGTAAATTCTACATAGACGAAAAGCCAAAATCAAATCAAATCAAATTGTATTGGTCACATACACATGGTTAGCAGATGTTAATGCAAGCGTAGTGAAATGTTTGTGCTTCTAGTTCTGACAGTGCAGTCATTTCTAACAAGTAATCTAACAAAATAAAAACGACTACCTTATACACACAAATGTAAAGGAATTAATAAGAATATGTACATATAAATACATGGATGAGCGATGGCCGTGCGGCATAGGCAAGATGCAGTAGATGGTATAGAATACAGTATATGCATATGAGATGAGTAATGTAGGATATGTAGACATTATTAAAGTGGCGTTATTTAAAGTGACTTGTGAAACCTTTATTAAATCCATTTATAAAATGTATTCAAGTGGCCAGAGATTTGAGTCTGTATGTTGGCAGCAGCCACTCTATGTTAGTGACGGCTGTTTAACAGTCTGATGGCCATGAGATAGAGGCTGTTTTCAGTCTCTCGGTCCCAGCTTAGATGCACCTGTACTGACCTTGCCTTCTGGATGATAGCGGGGTTAACAGGGAATACAGGAGAGGGCTGAAAACGCACCCTTGTGGGGCCCCAGTGTTGAGGATCAGCATGGTGGAGATGCTGTTTCCTTCCCTCACCACCTGGGGGCGGCCCGTCTGGAAAGTCCAGGACCCAGTTGCACAGAGCAGGGTCAAGACCCAGGGTCTCGAGCTTAAGGGCGAGTTTGGAGGGTACTATGGTGTTAAATGCTGAGCTGTAAACGATGAACAGCATTCTTGCATAGTTATTCCTTTTGTCCAGATGGGATAGGTCAGTGTGCAGTGTGATGGTGATTGTGTTGTCTGTGGACCTATTGGGGCGGTAAGACAATTGGAGTGGGTCTAGGGTGTCAGGTAGAGTGAAGGTGATATGATCCTTGACTAGTCTCTCAAAGCACTTCATGATGACAGAAGTGCGATAGTCATTTAGTTCAGTTACCTTAGCTTTCTTGGGAACAGAAACAATGGTGGCCATCTTGAAGCATGTGGGAACAGCAGACTGGGATAGGGATTGATTGAATATGTCCGTAAACACACCAGCCAGCTGGTCTGCGCATGCTCTGAGGATGCGGCTAGGGATGCCGTCTGGGCCAGCAGCCTTGCGAGGGTTAACATGTTTAAATGTTTTACTCGTGTTGGCCACGGTGAAGGAGAGCCCACAGGTTTGGTAGAGGGCTGTATCAGTGGCACAAGAAGTTGTTTAATTTGTCTGGGAGCAAGACGTCGATGTCCGCGACGGGGCTGGTTTTCTTTTTGTAATCAGTGATTGACTTGACTGTAAACCCTGCCACATACTTCTCGTGTTTGAGCCATTGAATTGCGACTCTACTTTGTCTCTATACAAGCTTTGCTTGTTTGATTGCCTTGCGGAGGGAATAGCTACACTGTTTGTATTCAGTCAGGTTTCTAGTCGCCTTGCCCTGATTAAAAGCGGCGGTTCGCACTTTCAGTTTGGCGTGAATGCTGCCATCAATCCACGGTTTCTGGTTAGGGAAGGTTTTAATAGTCAGTGGGTACAGCATCACCAATGCAGTTGCTAATAAACTCGCTCACCGAGTCAGCGTATATGTCAATGTTGTTGTCTGAGGCTTCCCGGAACACGTGATCGAAGCAATCTCTATAACATGCTGACATTTAAAGCACATTCAATTTTTTGAAAATTCACATACTATAAAACATTCTGTTTTCGCATACTGAAAACGCGTCATGCACGTTTGCATTGTTTCCCACTATTCGCTGATTTCAGGAGCGCATCTCCATATCTAATTGATCAGCTGTTGTCAAAGCCGAAATGAGTATGACATCTAGACATTTAAAGTATACTCAATCTTCTAAATGTCAAATACAATGAAACTTTATTTTTTCGCATAATCAAATGGCCTATTATTTAGGACGCAAGTATGGGTGTTCGTACACGGCCACTGTGTTCTTTGGTCAAACTGCTTTTAATGTGAGGGATTTCACATTGTAGTAGTTTACTACTGGCAGGGCAACATATCTTTGACAGAAACTCAGCAGCTCTTGAAAAGGTGGTGAGAGTCTTCCTCTGGTGCAGTGCATAGGAAAGAGGGAAAATATCACTTCAACAGTGGAAATTCACCTGCATAAAGGGGTTGGGAGGGTTGCGAGCATTTTTGGATGAGAGAATTTTGCTAGTGGGGACAGGAAAAGTTGGGATTTTATGCATATTCAATAATGATAGGCTATTCAATTGGCTACATCTGTCAGTACAAACGTTGATTGAGGAAGACTAATCAATGTCTCGCACGATCACATAATGATTCATTTACATTTTACATAACATAACCAAATACAATAGCATAGCATAATAGGCCTATAACATTACTGTTACACCAAAAACACCGAATTTCTAATGAGACTTTAGAATGGTTGTGCCACTAGTCAGGATATACTTTGATTGAAACAAAATACAAGAAATGCTAATAGATGGTTAACACCATATTATGCTCTAATTTGCTCACAAAACAATAATTCAAGAAGATCTAACTGCATATTCCCTTGAGATCAGTCCAATGATTGGCATGGAGATGCAGCTTGGACATTTCACCGGTAAAAAACAAAGATCGTTCCCGATTGACAGTGATGACTTGGTGTTTGAGGGTATTCAAATATATGTGAGGACATAGGCAGACGTTGGAATGGGAGGATGCATTTTATGCATATTCAATAATGATAGGCTATTCAATTGGCTACATCTGTCAGTACAAACGTTGATTGAGGAAATGATGACGTCATCAAAATAAAACAATTGCGCTCCCTCACCTAAAAAAAAAAAGTGTTCCGCACCACTGATTACAAATGTGATCTCTTATTAGGAAGAGACTGTCTCTGGTGAGTCTGTGGGCCTGATAACATCCATCACTGTATGTCTGTGACTCGTCACCGAGGGCTACTATTACAAAAGCCACCTAGTCATTTTCGGAGGCATGTTTTTGACACAACAGTGCAGTGATGTAAATCAACTCACTAAACATCAAGTTAAGTCCCAAGTCCCTAGTGTTTAAGTCCAAGTCCTCAATACTTGTGTCCAAGTCAAGTCACAAGTACCTTGTTCATGCCAAAGTCTGCGGTCAAACAATCTTTCAAGCTACAGTTCATAATGTTGAAAAATAGCATTGTTGCACAAGGCTAGCTAGCTAATAGCTACCGAACATGCTTTGTTGTAGCTAGCATATTGAATTATGAAAACAAAATCTCTACTGAGTCCAATTCCAAGTCACTGGTTGACTCCAATTTTCAGGACTTTTGAGACTCAAGTCTGATAGTTGATAACTTACTCTAAATAATTTGATCTAGTTTGCTAACTAACTTGGTTAACACAATCACTTAATTATAGTAAGTTAATTAGCTAGCAAATGTAACACTTCAGTGGTGAAGATATGTAATTTGACATCATGTTCATGGAGTTGAGAAATGGAAGTCTTTAGTATTTAGACCTGTCACGTTCTGACCTTAGTTCCTTTATTATGTCTTTGTGTTAGTTTGGTCAGGGAGTGAGTTGGGGTGGGTTGTCTATGTTCTTTTTTCTATGTAGTATTTATGTGTTTGGCCTGGGATGGTTCTCAATCAGAGGCAGGTGTCATTTGTTGCCTCTGATTGAGAATCATACTTAGGTAGCCTGTTTTCCCCATTTTGGTTGTGGGTGTTTATTTTCTGTTTAGTGTTTTTCGTCACCTTACAGGACTGTTCGTTTGTCGTTTTCTTTTTTCAGTGTTCAGTTGTTTTATTAAAAATATGAACACTTACCACGCTGCGTTTTGGTCCTCCTCTCTTTCTCCAAACGACAACCGTTACAAGACCATACAAATAATTGCCTGTAAACAACCAATCTAAGAGATTACATTTGATAGCTGTAAGCTTGGCGTGTCAGTGGGTGTCCCTGTCTCTGTCTCTGTCTCTGCATTTGAACCCATTCACTGCAGGTGTTGTCTTGTACATGGCAGCATTTAGTGCCAGGACAATCAGACCATTCACAGAATTAGGAAGCTCCATGATGTTCACTCTTCTCACATCCTAGTGTTTGTTCTATATTATACCTATTTTAGACAGAACTTTCCCCCACAAGGAAAGTTTACAGTGCCTACGGAAAGTATTCACACCCCTTGAATTTTCCACATTTTATTGTGTTACAGACTGAATTTAAAATGTATTACATTTAGATTTTGTGTCACCAGCCTACACACAATACCCAATAATGTCAAAGTGGAATTATGTTTTTAGAAATGTTCACAAATTAATAAAAAATGAAATGTCTTGAGTCAATAAGTATTCAACCCCTTTGTTATGGCAAGCCTTTAATACGTTCAGGAGTAGAAATTTGCTTAACAAGTCACATGAGAATTGGTCTCACTCTTTGTGCAAAGTTCTTACAGACCAACCCAGAAAGACTCACAGCTGTAATCACTGCTCAAGGTGATTCTAACATGTATTGACTCAGGGGTGTGAATACTTATGTAAATTATATATTTGTGTATTTAATTTTCAATAAATTAGCAACATGTTTTCACTTCATTATGGGGTATTGTGTGTAGATGGGTGAGAGACAATTTAGTTTAATCCAATTTGTGGAATAAGTCAAGGGGTATGAATACTTTCTGAAGGCACTGTAAGTGCAGCAAGGCATGGATTGGTCAAGAAATCTACAGCCGTTAACTGGTGTCCGCTGAAATTCAAGTGTCTTAATTTATTCAGATTAGCAAAAGAGTTCCAGAGCAGTTTCTCAATACCATATCAAGATTAAATATCCAATGTTTCAAGAAGAGTAATTCACAAACATCTGAGAGATGAAATCACCTTGTAAACTGCTGCCTGGCATCTTGAGCACTCTCAGATTCCCAAGTCCTTGGAAGATAAACTTGTTTGTGAAGGTCATGCTCATGTAAGATATGTCCAAGTTCTCCAGGTTGAAACTGTCTGAATTGAGCTCTGTATGGTGAAAGTCCATCACCTGAAGGGACTTTAGTCTCGAGAAAGGCAAGAAGTGAACTAACCGGATTTCTGAGTTGATGCTCATGTTGAGGTGGTAAAGTCTAGGGGTACCTTTGAAAAATGTCTGACAAAAGCCATTCGAGTATTCAGTTATTACTTAAATCCACATACTGGAGGAGAGGCATATCCTTGATGGCATAAAAAAAATGTGTCACCATGTAAATGATCTGTATTGCGTGCTGCTAAAAGTTGCAGCCCTGGAATGTTGACTAGTTTACTCTGTCTGAAATTAAGCTCTTTGATTTTTCTGAAATTGGACCCATTCCATGTTTGTCAATTCACCACCAACCAGTGTAATTTCCAAAGTTTCTGATAAGGAACAAACAGCAGTTATTTATGCAGGCTAATATGAAAGGCCTATCTGTTATAAGAGCCGATCACACAGCTGTCTTAAGGCAACTGGGGAATAACATCACACTTACACACCACAGAAATCAAATATTACAGATAAAGACAGGATTATTTCAGAACATTTACCTACAAGAACAACCAGATGCATTTATCGCAAACAATGCAAGCACAGACAGCCTTAAAACTGGCCTCGAGGGACCAAACATTCCAATAAATATTCATATTTCACATATATGTTCTTTTGGTTGCGTTTATGAAGGTCTTAGGTGATATTAGAGAACAAAATACATATAATTTCAGAGAACAAAATAGCATTTTAATTCGTTTATGTTACTTATCTGTTGCCTCATGCTCATGTTTTCTCAAAATAAGCGTTGTTGTCCAATTAAAGATCAGATACAACGCCGTTCAAACAGTCAGCAAAATCGAACGAATTCAGGGCTTGTGAAGTTATACAGCACCTAGGATAAATATAAGCCTTACACAACCATAAGACCCACGAATAATTGTATTATTTTATCAAAATAATTTAGCCTGCTTTTCTTGCAATAATCACTGATCTGGCTTTCAGGTATGTCTATGCAAGTGCCATTTGTTGTTCCAAATGTAACCAGAACCATGCATAATGCACATTCACTAATAATAACTTACTTCTTGTAGCAGGCATTAGGCTATAGAAAATGAACACGTCTCATAAACAATCTCTCAGTCACAAGCCCACATGCTAGTGAGTAACCAGCTAATCTTTATATTTCAAGTTTAGCCAAACTGGATCTATTTGCTACTGTAGCTAAAGGCAGAACAGTTTAATTGTTATAAACACAGCTTTTTGTCCACCTTCAACTCTTTGAACAGCATGTTAGCCTGTTCACTTTGTTCAGATGTTGTAATCTAAAGTGGCCTAACTTATCTCTCAGAATGAGAACCAGTTGCCAGTTCCTTATAGAATTGTGTTTATGCTAAATTGCACATTTATAAAACAGACTAGACAGCTTGAATAACAGTGTTTGGCTAAAATGTTGCTAGAGGTACTTGGTACCGCAATACCGCACGGGACAAACTGAGCTTTCTTTTTCCAGGATCAATGTTCATTGATACTCTCATTTTAGTAGTGTCTGCTCTGCCCACAATTTGAGGAGTTGAGACATACAAGTGTGTCATTAGAAAGGTTAACTTCTCCTCTATTACAGTAAAATTTGGTGTCCATATGACCTATTCTGTTGGACCAAAACTCAAATGCCAATAGCGAGATGAAACCGCTTTTCAAAGAGGAAGATGTGATCTTTCAACTTCGTTGGTGTGAGTGGCAAGGGGAGGGGCTTGGTGTATGTGTGTAAAATTCTTACTCAGATCTGTCCAAAATGAGAACAATGCACTTCTATGGGCTTATTTTGGACCTAAGCGTGTTGCCTGCCTTCCTGCCTTCGGGACAACAACTCCCATTGTTAGGTCGGAGACATGTGCGTCTCGTCATTATATGCAGATCTCATGTGTAAATGGGAAGGTGCACAGCACAGAAGGAGTGAAGGAGACAAGACCAAAAAGACAACATGAGAACAACCGGACATAAAAGCTCATAAAAACTGGAGAAAAAAAAACTTGATTCTTGTGATACTGGCATTTGGAATAACATAAAAACATACATTCAAATTAATATAATTAATTCGATATAACGCCCAGCCCTACAACATAGGTGTGTTAAATAGATTTATTTAAGAAAAGTCAAGGATGAAATATATTTATGTGGAGTCAAAATGACTATTCTTGTGTTAGAAAGTTATTAATATGTTTAAAAAATCCACAGAGCTGCAAGGACACTTTTTCATATGAGGGCAAAAGGGAACGTGACTGCTGGCTGGTCTCACTGTGGGAAAGCTGGTCACTGGGTACTACAGTGGATCAAGAAGCAGTTCTTGTTATTTCTACTCTGCAATTTCAAATTTCAGGAAATGTATAATTCAATCTGAAAAGTCAGCAGAGCCAATACCTGGGTTCAGGTGCATGGAGAAAGATGGAGAGGTGGAGAGTAGGTGTGCCATTTTAAGACACAGGCCTGGTTGGCCACATTCAGAGGTGAGTAATAATTACAAGTAATGTCCACAGCAGCCTTTTTATAAATCTCAATATCAAAACATTTCTGCGTAACAATTAAGTAACTTACTGGGATTGTTTTCAATAAAAAGGAGGGAAAAAATGCTTCTAAGCAAATAGCAATTTCTCAAGCAAGACTTTGGCTAGGACTGACTGTCTGGTGGGTGGGGAAAACTGAAAGCTAGTGGTTATTTGCGGAGAGGCTTGGAACTCCATTTGTTCCCGGTCTATTAACTAATTTAGCGCCTGGTGATATCACCAGGCAGGATAAAACTCCATTCCATAAAAACAGACTGAAATTTCAGGCGGTATTTTTAAACAGCTCTTACACTAAAAGGGCATGATCATAATTTTCATGATGCAGCACTCCATCACTCTCCTTCTTGGTCAAATAGCCCTTACACAGCTTGGAGGTGTGTTGGGTCATTGTCCTGTTGAAAAACAAATGATAGTCCTACTAAGCGCAAACCAGATGGGATGGCATATCGCTGCAGTGGTAGATATGCTGGTTAAGTGTGCCTTGAATTCTGAATAAATCACATGCAGTGATCACACCTCCTCCATGCTTCACGGTGGGAAACATACATGCTGAGATCATCCGTCCACCTACTCTGCATCTCATAAAGACATGGTGGTTGGAACCAAAAATCTCAAATTCAGACTCATCAGACCAAAGGACAGATTTCCACCGGTCTAATGTCCATTGCTCATGTTTCTTGGCCCAAGCAAGTCTGTTCTACTTATTGGTGTCCTTTAGTAGTGGTTTCTTCGCAGCAATTCAACCTCAAAGGCCTGATTCATACAGATGTGTCTGTTACTTATGTGAAGCATTTATTTGGGCTGGTAACTCTAATGAACTTATCCTCTGCAGCAGAGGTAACTCTGGGTCTTCCCTTTCCATGGCATTCCTTAATGAGAGCCAGTTTCATCATAGTGCTTGATGGTTTTTGCGACTGCACTTGAAAAAAAATGTCAACGTTTTTTAAATGTTCTGGGTTGACTGACCGCCATGTCTTAAAGTAATGAAGGACTGTCGTTTGTCTGTGCTTATTTGAGCTGTTCTTGCCATAATATGGAATTGGTCTTTTACCCAACAGAACTGATTGGCTCAAACGCATTGAGAAGGAAAGAAATTCCACAAATTAACATTTAAACAAGGCCTGTTAATTGAAATGCATTCCAGGTGACTACCTCATGAAGATGGTTGATATAATACCAAGAGTGTGCAAAGCTGTCATCAAGGCAAAGGGTGGCTAGTTTGAAGAATCTGAAATATAAAAAAATATATATTTTGATTTGTTTAACATCTTTTTGGTGACTACATGATTACATGTGTTATTTAATAGTTTTGATGTCTTCGCTATGACTCTACAATGTATAAAAGAGTAAACTTTTTTTATTGAAGGAAGTAACTTTACTAAATCACTTCAGTTACATAGATTTATATTATTATATCGCTGCTGTCGGATGAAAACCTTGTAACTCCAAATTATGAGATTGTCTATTTTTTTTTACATTATTGGTGTCACCAACGTCGTAGTGAGGCCAAAGCGCAGTGTGATGTGAATCCATTATTTTAATGATAGATGAAAACAAACACAAAGTACACTAAACAAACAAAACAGAATATCAAAATGAACGTGACCGCTATAAACACTGAGCGCAAACATGCAACATCACATACACAATAACCCACGAAATACCCAAAGAAGATGGCTGCCTAAATATGTTTCCCAATCAGAGACAACGATAAACAGCTGCCTCTAATTGAGAACCAATCTAGGCAACCATAGACATACATAAACACCTAGATGGTAAACAACCCCATAAACCTACAAAACACATACATAACCCATGTCACACCCCGACCTAACCAAAATATATAAAGAAAACAAAGAATACTCAGGTCAGGGCGTGACAATTGGTTCCCCTTTACGTCTGTATGAACGTTTCACAACCACTTGACCAATGAAATGCATTCCAAATAGCTTGTCATCAAAACTCTGAAGTCCATTGGCTTTCAAAGTTGTCCACAGGGCACATCAAATAAAATGTTATTTTTCACATGCAACAGGTGTAATAAACCTTACCGTGAAACACTTAATTACAAGCCCTTAACCAACAATGCAGTTCAAGAAATAGAGTTAAGAAAATATTTTCTTAATAAACTAAAGTAAAAATACAATCAAAAGTAACACATAATTACATAACAATAACAAGGCTATATACAGGGGGTACCGGTACCGAGTCAATGTGTGGGGGTACAGGTTAGTCAAGGTAATTTGTACATGCAGGTAGGGGTAAAATGACTATGCATAGATAATAAAAAGTGAGTAGCAGCAGTGTAAAAACAAAGGGGGGGGTCAATGTAAATAGTCTGGGTGGCCATTTGATTAATTGTTCAGCAGTCTTATAGGTTGGGATAGAAGTTGTTAAGCAGCATTTTGGACTGAGACTTGGCGCTGCGGTACCACTTGTCATGCAGTAGCAGAGATAACAGTCTTTGACTTGGGTGACTGGAGTCATTGACAATTTGTTGGACCTTTCTCTGACACGACTAGTAAATAGGTCATGGACAGCAGGAAGCTTGGCCCCAGTGATGTATTGAGCCGTACGCACGACCCTCCGTAGCGCCTTTCGGTCGGATGCCGAGCAGTTGCCATACCAGTCGGTGATGCTCGATGGTGCAGCTGTAGAACGTTTTGAGGATCTGGGAAGACAAGCCAAATCTTTTCAGTCTCCTGAGGGGGAAAAGGTGTTGTCGTGCTCTCTTCATGACTGTCTTGGTATGCCTGGACAATGATAGTTTGTTGGTGATGTGGACACCAAGGAACTTGAAGCGCTCAACCCGCTCCACTACAGTCCCATCAATGTTGATGGGGGCCTGTTCGGCCCTCCCTTTCCTGTAGTCCACAATCCTCTCCTTTGTCTTGCTCACAGTAGGGGAGAGGTTGTTGTCCTGGCACCACACTGCCAGGTCTCTGACCTCCTCCCTATAGACTTTCTCATTGTTGTCAGTGATTTGTCGTCAGCAAACTTAAATGATGTCATTTCAATGTGGAAAAGTTGGTTGATTTTTGGTTGACATCAATAAGATTTCAACATTTATTCACCCACTCAAAAAGACAGACATTTGTTGAATTCCAAATGTGTTAGTAGAAACGACAACACGATATACACTTAATTTGACTGGAACGCACACATGTCCAAAGTTATTATTTGTAAGGAAAACAATGAAGGAAACGTGAGCGCCATTCAGAAAATGTGACAAAGGGGAAAAGTTTTGTGTTAGACTGCGCAAATGTCAGCCTACTTGATCTGGGAAAACACCGGGGAGGTGCTTGAGCTCTCATCAAAGAGAGAAGTTTGTCGGGTTCAGTAAAGCCTCAAACGTAAATGGTCCACAACAGTGAAATGGGCTACTTCTATGTGAATTAATGAGGAGACGGAACTCACCTGAATTCAAACAAAATACAACTTGTTAGAAAATAATTGAGGGCAGCAGGGGTTAACTGTAATCACATTTTGGAACAGTGAGTCTATTCTGACATCACGCACATAAAAAAAAAACTCACGATGGGGCTCACACGTGAAAATGTTAATAACGGGGCAGAAGTTGAAAATTACTGAGAGCAAATGATCACCTGGACTAATGTGAGTTTTGATCAGAGTAAGGCAGCTTGAAGTGGGGCCACAGGATGAAACCTCTAGAGTCAACCATTTTGGGGCCTGCAACATCAGAGATTTCAGTCATCCAATAAAGAATGATTCTTATATTTGCTGCCCAGTAATAATATTTTAAGTTTGGAAGTGCTAGACCACCCTGGGGGCAAGATCTCTTGCTCCAGATAAAAACAGATATCAGATTATTCATGGAGATAAAAGGTGATTTTGTCAGAAAAATAGGAATACATTGAAATAAGTATAAAAACTTAGGTAATACATTAATTTTCACTGTGTAAATATTTCCGCCCAAAGCCAGCATTCAAGGGAGTGTTAAGGGAGGGAAATTGGCTTAATAGAAATATTTGAAATCGTGTGTAACCCAAATTCCAAGTATTTAAATTTCTGTATAATCACTCTGAAGGGCACATTCCTAAAATAAGTTTGCAAGGCAGAAGTATTAACAGGAATCAATTAAATTTTTTGAAGATTAACTTCATATCCGGATATTGTACCAAATGGCTTTAGTAGATCCTGAAAAATCAGTTAAAGCGTCAGACATAGTGTTTTCGTAAAGTATTTAGAACCCTTGTTTTTTCCAACATTTTGTTACGTTACAGCCTTGTTCTAAAGTGGATTTTTTAAATGTATTATCTCATCAATCTACACACAATACCCCATAATGACAAAGGAAAAAAACGTTTTTTTATACATTTTTGCAAACATATTAGAAATAACAAAAACTGAAATATCACATTTACATAAGAATTCAGATCCTTAAATCAGTACTTTGTTGAAGCACCTTTGGCAGCGATTACAGCCTTGAGTCTTCTTGGGTTTGATGCTACAAGCGTGGCACACCTGTTTTTGGGGAGTTTATCCCATCCTTCACTGAAGATCCTCTCAACACTCCCATCAGGTTGGATGGGAGTGTTGCCGCACAGCTATTTTCAGGTCTCTCCAGAAATTTTAGTTCTGGTTCAAGTCCGGGCTCTGGCTGGGCCACTCAAGGACATTCAGAGAATTGTCCCGATGTCACTTCCTGACCTTAGTTCCTTTTTTATGTCTCTATATTAGTTTGGTCAGGGCGTGAGTTGGGGTGGGCTTTCTATGTTTTGTGTTCTATGTTTTTTATTTCTATGTGTTTGGCCTGGTATGGTTCCCAGTCAGAGGAAGCTGGAAATCGTTGTCTCTGATTGAGAACCATACTTTGGCAGACTGTTTTCCCACTATGGGTGTGGGTAGTTATTTTCTGTTTAGTGTTTTTGTTGCACCTTACAGAACTGTTCATTTGTCGGTTTGTTGTTTTTGTTCAATATTCATCTTTATTAAAATGATTATGAATACCTACCACGCTGCGCTTTGGTCCACACCTTCTTCATATGACAACCGTTACACCCGAAGCGACTCCTGCATTGTATTGGCTGTGTGCTTAGGGTCGTTGTCCTGTTGAAAGGTGAACCTTCCCCCCAGTCTGAGGTCCTGAGCTCTCTGGAGCAGGTTTCATCAAGGATCTCTCTGTACTTTGCTCCATTCATCTTTCCCTCAATCCTCACTAGTCTCCCAGTCCCTGTTGCTGACAAACATCCCCATAGCATGATGCTGCCACCACCATGCTTCACCGTAGGGATTGTGACAGACATGATGCTTGGCATTCAGGCCAAAGAGTTCAATCTTGGCTTCATCAGACCAGATAATCTTGTTTCTCATGGTCTGAGAGTCCTTTAAGGACCTTTCGGAAACCTCCAAGCGTGTTGTTATGTGCCTTTTACTGAGGAGTGTACCCTCATTGTTGAGGGTACAGAGCTTGAGGAGAATGATTCCTCAAATACGGAAAGCAAGAGAGGAGAAAGTTTATTTTTAAAATTCTAAAGACTTTGCTCAGAAATCTATTGGGACCAGAGGATTTACCACACCGCATAGATTTAATTGCCAACACAATCTCTTCTACAGATAACTGTTCATTATCATTAATTCATTAATTCAGCAGCAAATCTTAGGTTCAACTGTAGGAATATCTAAATTCTCAAAGAAGGTGTTGAATAAGGTAGTGTTACCTGTGTATTTAACAAAGTGTATAAATGTGACCCATTTCAGGAAACTAGGTGTATGTCGCAAGAATTCACAGGAGAGCCGTTTGAACTTAATTTGATCTTTTTTTTATCAAAATGTTTTTTGGGGGGCAGAAATGCCTTCTCGAACATCCACAGCTAATGTAATGCATCCACAGCTTTGATTTTGCTCAACAAATGAGCAACATTTCCTCCTTTATACTGATTAAGGACATGGATTGATAGATATACAAAAAATATATATATATATTATCTGGACACTTTTTTATCTTTCTGTTTACCTGGATTTTTTCCTTATTGTATGCTACTACTTTTACATTTTTTTGTCTTAATCTTTACTTCATTACTCACTGTTTAGCACATGACCTCACACGTGAATCCTTAAAGAGATGGGTGGGGCTGGCTTAAGAGGGTGTGAACAATGCTGAATGGTTGTAGACAAAGGAGAGATCTCCAGCAGGTACAAAAACATTCAAAGCCATTTAAGTTTAAGTTTATCAACTTCAAAGTTTAATTACGTTCCCATTGTTCCACAAAAATGCAGTCTACTTTTATTCAATGTAAAAAACACAATTTCAAATTTTGCTACATAAAACCGATTTGAGCCAGTCTGTCACAATTGTGAGTAAAAGTTATGAAAGCATGAATTGATCTCTGATGATCAATACATTACCCAGCTCGTCATTTATCTCAGGTATGGTTTGATTTGCAGATCCCCGACGTGCTAAAATTTCCCTAATTTCTCTCCATGTTCATAATTTTGGTATCAAGATTTACTAATATGATTTTCAGCTTGTCGAGTTGAAAGAAGATCAAACTCTTTCTGAAATGTCAAACTTTGTTTTAGTAGGTCTGGGGATGAAGACTGTGAATATGCCATATCCTAATCCAAGATTTTGTTTGTAAATTCCCCAAGGCGTTGAATATTGCACTTCCTTAATCTTGCGCTGTACGATATAATTTGACCCCTTATAGATAGGCCTGCATTGATTCCCATACTGTCGTAGGAGACATTCCAGGGGTTTGATTAAGCATCTCAATTTGAGATGATATAAAATAAACAAAGGTTTCTTCTGATAGCAGCAGTGAGTTAAGCCACCAAGGATGATAATTAGGCTGTGTATTTGGTATAATTAGCTTCATCGTACGGGGAGAATGATCCGAAATGACGATAGCTTGGTAATCAGAAATCTATTGTTCAGGAAGAAATGGTCTAAACGTGAGAAGGTCTTATGAACTGGCGAGAAAAAAAGAATACTCCCTAGCTGTGGGATTGCGGAAATGCCAAGCATCACATATGTCATATGTCTTAAGAGATGAATTGCGAGTCTTTGATGGAGATGATGCCCTAGGAGAGCTACGATTCTGATTGGGCAACAGTAGACAATTCTTATCACCATCTAATATGGGCATCCATATTTGGGAATCGACAAAGTACATTTGTGAAGAATGAACTGTTGTCCCAATTTGGTGCGTAAATGTTTGCTAAGATAACAGGTTTAGTACACTTCCTACTACAATAATGAAATGGCCTGCAGAGTCTGTCTCTACACTTGACATTGCGAATGGTATGTTCTTACTAATTAAAATGGCTGCTCCTCTAGTTTTAGAATGAAAATTAGAATGATATGACTTGCTGATCCACCCTCCTTTTAAGCGAGAGTGGTCAAAAATGCGGATATGTTTCTCCTGAAGAAAGACAATATTTATTAAGTTGATTTAAGATGATTTAAATGCGCAGAATTTTTATTTTTACGTTTCACTGGGTGATATAATGATTTAACATTCCAGCTAGCAAAAGTGACCGAGCAACCAGCTTTCCCTCTCATGATCTTAGGCCTAGCCATGTAAAGTCAGGTGAGAAAATTATAAATGCCAGATTACAATAAAACAGACCCATTAAACCAGGGATCATCAACTAGATTCAGCCGCGGGCCGATTTTTTTCTTGAGAGGATGGTCGGGGGGCCAGAGCATAATTACAAATAATTTGTAGACTGCAAATTGACCGCAAGAAGCCCGAACAGATATAAGGTTTGACTAAAACATAATCATTTCCAACCTTTTTTACATGTGTATACGATCACGTGACTCTCCATTATGTGCGGGAACAGATTTCTTAATTTAAAATCACTTGGAGCTGGTGTTTTTACAGTCTTTTATATCCAACATAATAAAGTCAAATAAAGAAAAACCCTTGAATGAGTGTCCACACTTTTGACTGGTACTGAATATATATATATTCAGTACCAGTCAAAAGTGTGGACAGTCATTCAAGGGCTTCTTTATTTTACTATTTTCCACATTGTAGAATAATAGTGAAGACATCAAAACTATGAAATAACACATATGGAATCATGTAGTAACCCCCCCCCCCAAAAAACAAATTCTTCAAAGTAGCCATCCTTTTCCTTGCTAAATAAATGCCTGAAGAAAGTGGGGAGCACTTGAGCTTTGTGTGTTGTGTCCGGCCCACGCAACCTGCGATTGATTGGTCAAGACATGCACAGAGCCTGTAGCAGCACCCCGACGTGAAGGACAGAGAAATTGTGAAGGAGTTGACCAATCATGAGGCAAATCGGTAAAAATAACTTTGCTTTGCATCAATATATTTTATTAAACTAAATCAAAAGAAGCGTGGCACTGCCGCACCTGATTGAAAAGTGCTGTGAGCACACGTTTTCCGGCAGCCCTGGTTTGACTGTTGTACCACTAACCTGATCCTTCTTGATATTTCATTAAGTAAACATTTAAACATCACACTTGATCTTAATCTTTTTAGTACGCATTCACCATCACATGTACTTGAAATTATTTTGTGAAATGCTCTTTGCAAAAATCGCTCCACCATTTCCCGGTTGCTAAAATTCTAATAGTTCACCTCATTTCAGGTTATGTGACAGAACAGGCAAGTATAGTGTAGAGACTCAATGTACTATCTAAACCGCTGTGAAATATCTTTTCCATAACCAAAAATATTGTATTTCCAGCTGTTTGAAGTTGGTGTACCAAACCGAAACTTAAGAACAGGAAGCATTGAAATAGTGCACGCAGAACAGATTTACTACTTCTTAAACTTGCTTTTAATGACAATGACACATCTATAACACGCATTTCTATGTGAATTTGGTTGTGTCAGCTAAAAAGTTACAAATTGCAGCTTTAATGCTACTGAAATTGTGAATTGTGAAATTATTCCAATGTCTTGAGCACCATTTATCTTTTTATGAAATTGATATATTGAAAATGAACAGCCTAAGGACTTAGTTGAATTCAGTCTTCATTGGAGACTACCTGGGCTGGACGACATCTGCAAGATGGTGCTGGCAGGCTTAAATAAATCATTAAGGTCAAATCAATTCCACTAACTTGTTGTTCTTTTTGTTTGCTGTCACAGTTTACCACAAGGTAAAACATTACCAAACTAAATGTATAACTAGTACTTAAGTAGTTTTCTTCTTATTACTTGAGTAGTTTCTTTGACTTGAGTAAATTACAATCTAAGTAACAGTACTGAAGTATACATTTTCAGTATTCTGCCCACCTCGGGCCACATTATGTGTCTTCACAGTGTCAAGAGAGTGTCGTCATCAATGGTCCTGACATTGTGGATGGTGGCATTGTGAAAGGTGTTTTAACAGGCTTACAAGAGCAGTGGTGTAGTGAAGGGTATGTGCAGGTGTATGCCGTATACCCACTTATTTTTCAGTGGGCATTGCGTATACTCCCTAATCCCAACACTGCGTATCAAAGTAGTGTGGTGGAGCTATACACCATATCAATTAATACGGCCGATGGAACAGATCCGAACATTTAGCTTAACACGTTGACAAACTATTATTTCTTCACATTTTAAGCGCCGCAATGTGCAAAGAGGCGAATGTTCCAAAATGCAATTGGCGGAAAAACACAGTTCTAAAATGCAATTGGCGGAAAAACATAGTTCTAAAATGCAATTGGTGGAAAAACACAGTTCTAAAATGCAATTGGCGGAAAAACACAGTTCTAAAATGCAATTGGCGGAAAAACACAGTTCTAAAATGCAATTGGTGGAAAAACACAGTTCTAAAATGCACAACGCACCTGCAAGCGGTTTCATGAACAGAGATGGAAATATCCCTTTGACGGGAGATATAAAGATCTAACAACTATCATGGGTTGGTAATATGACTAGGATAATGCCCTTGGCTGCTGGACAATGACAGCAAGTTGAAAGAAAAGATTATTACAACAGGAGAACAATATGAAGAAGTCTTTATAAAATGATTGTCTCCCCATTTCTATGGTGGTGATTTTGGCTAGAGGCTACTTTGAGGCAAGGTAAGACATGCCTCATAATATGAAACATTGTCCCCCATTTTGCGAAGGTCAAACGAGCTTCTCCCTGGAGCATGTGGATGCAACCTGCATCATTAGAACATATACCGTTGGGTTAACTAGACCAACCATTTGTCTTTCTGGCCTGTAATTGACTGGAGGTGTGAGATAGACACGTCACATTGGGGACTGAAGATTCAAATCATTTGACACTTCAGCCTCTTGATAAGTGATAGTTCTTTTCTGAGTGGATAATTCACAGGTAATCTCTCCTGTCGAGATCATCATTGCACGCCGTCCACGGTCTGTTAACCGCAGATTATGAGATTAGCGCCTCGCCTCTGATTGAATTAGGACAAAATAAAAGAGGTAGATACACCTTTTTGTAAATTGATTATTATTATTATTATTATTGTTGTTGCATCTCTGTATGTTATGTCACCCCAGAATATGAATTGAATACAGTTTTTTGTTTCTACATTTCATTGGATAGATTTTGGCTCTTGAAACATCTGTCAACTTAGTTATATGTGTTATTCATATGCAATTAGTTTAGCATGTGGCACACCCTGAACTGACAAGATGGCTCAGTGAGGATGTATGTGAGGTATACTGTCGAACCAACTGTCAGCTGTCAACAGTCGGCTCTAGAAACAACATGTCAAGTGTTTAATTGGTGGTCAAATCAATTTTTTTCTCCCCGTTGATTGATCAAATGCAGGCTACGCACTCCGCATAGGGATACTGGCGGGGTGAAGTACAGTATGTTACATTGCAAAATCATCCGCCTGTCTCATTACTACAATATGTGAATCAACCCATACCACCTATTGCTTGGTATTGCAGCTACAAAACACCATGGTTACCCGGGACTTCCTTCCTCTCCCTGTACGTGTGGTTGGTGTGTGTGTGTGTGTGTGTGTGTGTGTGTGTGTGTGTGTGTGTGTGTGTGTGTGTGTGTGTGTGTGTGTGTGTGTGTGTGTGTGTGTGTGTGTGTGTGTGTGTGTGTGTGTGTGTGTGTGTGTGTGTGTGTGTGTGTGTCTGTGTGTGTGTGTTTGTTAGCCGTGCTGAGGAGGCAGAGTACTGGTGCTGAATCTAAATTCCGTAATCTTATCTGCCCACTAGAGCAGGAAGTAGAACGGCAGTAAATTCACTCGCGGCGATTGGGCCCGACGTGTTCAGTAGAGCTCTCCCCACACTTAGGGCCAAAGGCTCCAGCCTCCCCAGTCTCTCCTCCCTCAGCCTCCCCTAACCCAACCTCTCCCAGCCTCCCCAACACAAGATTGAGTGTAGCTACAGGACTAAAAGAGAGGATCTATCCACTTCTCCTCTCCTGAATTTAAAAGATGACTTTCCGGAGAGATGAAATATCTGGGATGGGTATCGTATGGAGCACCTGTTTTATCTGTTGATGTTTTCATTACTCGTTTCTCCACAAAAGGTTTGTCTTTGAAAGCAGTGAATCGGTCGACGGCCCCATTCGCATAAGGTGCCATTCTAGGGAACTGTGGGTAATTTATATGTCAGGAAAACCATAAAGTTTCGCTTTGCCTTGCCTATAGACTAAAGTTTAGGAAGCAGGTTTGAGTGATGTTTTGCGCAAACAATAAGAAGCGGCCATATTATTCAACGCTCAAGCCGTATTAATGAAATTGTACAATATATGCAATATTTAGGCGTGTACATTTTTGAAGAGAATGAAAAAAAGTGTCAGTGGTTAACATTCCGTGCGGACGGTGTGTCTCTAATTGACATTTGACTGGTTGATACTCACAGGAATGCTTTATTAAACACTGCCTCTTACTTTGTTGGGTAACACGTCATTTGAACTCCTTCGTCATTCTGTGTTTTGAGTCATAATAACAGCACTATGTGGGCTTTGTGATGTGGGATTACAGTGTTGCCTTCTCCATGTACAGCATCTACTGGCATTGATGGGAAAGAGAGAAAGAGAGAATTGAGAAACCTTGCAGCCTTCATCGACAGGAGAGAGAGAGAAAAAGAGGGAGTGTGGCAGAGAGAGAGAGTCTCTGGAGCTAGTGGAAATGTTTTAGAATTGAAAACAACTCAGGGGAAGAATTTCACTGTCACCTTTTGCCTAAATTAGGAACCTAAAACCATAGAGAGAGAGAAAGAAAAAGAGAGAAAGAGGGATAGAGCGATTGTATTTGAGACATTTTGCAGCCTCACACAAACTCACAAGATCCCATTTCATCTTGATTAACCATTTAGTTATGAAACTAGGCTGATGGGAATCTATTTTGGTCTATAGGTATAGGCCTATGTATAGAAGTGTATCAAAAACAAATGAATATTTTATCCCATGACAGCTCACAAATGATCAAAAGACAAAATCACTTTAATTACTGTGCAATCATCTACAGTATGTTCATACTGTGAGACAATCACTGCATTTGCGTAGTGGTTCGCGCAAAACTGAAAGCGCGAACCACTGCATTTAACCATGGAACGATGACTGGGAATATGGTCGAAAATAAAGTGTAGGCAATCAAACAAGCCGAATGTCGGTATAGGGACAAAGTGGAGTCACAATTCAACGGCTCAGACACGAGACGTATGTGGCAGGGTCTACAGGCAATTACGGATTACAAAGAGAAAACTAGCCACTTCATGGACACCGATGTCTTTCTTCCAGACAAACTAAACACCTTCTTTGGCTGCTTTGAGGATAATACAGTGCCACTGACGCAGCCCGCTACCAAGGACTCTCCTTCTCCGTGGCCAACGTGAGTAAGAACTTTAAACGTGTTAACCCTGGCAACACTGCAGACCCAGATGGCATCCCTAGCCACGTCCTCAGAGCATGCGCAGACCAGCTGGTTGGTGGGTTTAGGAACATATTTAATCTCTCCATATCCCAGTCTCCTGTCCACACATGCTTCAAGATGGCCACCATTGTTCCTGTACCCATGAAGGCAAAAGATATCTGAACTAAATGACTAGCACTCACTTCTGTCATCATGAAGTGCTTTGAGAGACTAGTCAAGGATCATATCACCTCCACCTTACCTGCCACTCTAGACCCACTTCAGTTTGCATACCGCCCCAACAGGTCCATAGACAACACAATCGCCATCACAATACACACTGCCCTATCCCATCTGGACAAAAGCAATACCTATGTAAGAATGCTGTTCATTGACTACAGCTCAGCATTCAACATCATAGTGCCCTCCAAGCTCATCATTAAGCTTGAGGCCCTGGGTCTCAACCCCGCCCTGTGCAATTGGGTCCTGGACTTTCTGACAGGCCGCCCCCAGGTGGTGAAGGCAGAAAACAACATCTCCACTTCGCTTATCCTCAACACTGGGGCCCCACAAGGGTGCGTGCTCAGCCCCCTCCTGTACTCCCCATTCACCCACGACTGCGTGGCCATGCACGCCTCCATCTCAATCACCAAGTTTGCAGACGACCCAACAGTAGTGGGCTTGATTACCCACAACAATGAGACAGCCTACAGGGAGGAGGTGAGGGCACTCGGAGTGTGGTGTCAGGAAAACAACCTCTCACTCAACGTCAACAAAACAGAAGATGATCGTGGACTTCAGGAAACAGCAGAGGGAGCACCCCCCTATCCACATCGATGGGACAGCAGTGGAGGAGGTGGAAAGTTTTAAGTTCCTCGGCGTACATGTCACGGACAAACTGAAATGGTCCACCCACACAGACAGTGTGGTGAAGAAGGTGCAACAGCGCCTCTTCAACCTCAGGAGGCTGATGAAATTTGGCCTGTCATGTAAAGCCCTCACAAACTTTTACAGATGCACAATTGAGAGTGTCCTGTCGGGCTGTATCACCACCTGGTACGGCAACTGCACAACCCTCAACCGCAAGGCACTCCAGAGGCTGGTGCGGTCTGCACAACGCCTCTCAGGGGGCAAACTACCTGCCGTTCAGGACACTTACAGCACCCGATGTCACAGGAAGGCCAAAACGTTAATCAAGGACAACAACCACCCAAACCACTGCCTGTTCACCCTGCTAACATCCAGAAGGTCAGTACAAGTACATCAAAGCTGAGATTGAAAAACAGCTTCTATCTCAAGGCCATCAGACTTTTAAACAGCCACCACTAACACAGAGAGGCTGCTGCCTACATACAGACTCGAATCATTGGCCATGTCAATAAATGGATCACTAGTCACTTTAAATAATGCCACTTTAATAATGTTTACATACTGTATCTTACATTACTTAACTCATATGTATACACTGTATTTTATACCATCTTGCCTATGTCGCTCGGTCATCGCTCATGCATATATTTACATGTACAGTACATATTCTTATTCCATCCCTTTAGATGTGTGTGTATAAGGTAGTTGTTGTGGAATTGTTAAGATTACTTGTTAGATATTACTGCACTGTCGGAACAAGAAGCACAAGCATTTCGCTTCACTCGCATTAACATCTGCTAACCATGTGTATGTGACCAATAACATTTGAGTTGAATGTGGCTGGGTTACAAACTGAGTCTTTAAATCAAGTTTAAAAGAGAAGTAGCAGTATGTATTCCAAGAGTGTTGAGCAGACAGAACAAAAAAGCACATGCCACACGACACAAGCATATCGTTTAACAAATGGATAATTGCTAGAGAAACCATTCATTATTAATGCATAAAACAAAATGATTTCCACATTCAATCAAATCATACATGTGGCAATGGCATGGATATCCCACAAATCGTTCCATACCCATTTCTCTTCTATAACGAAACAACCAACTGGCAAGTCTTCAAACAACTCCATATTAGTTGGTAACTTAACTAAGCACATCAAACAGTATACATCTCTCTCCCAGCAGCATGCACGTTCCTTAGCTAGCATCTTCAAAAACACATCCAACCATCACATTGACAGAGCTTCCTGAGGTTGTTTTTCCCCCACATGATAATTATATCCATTGGCCACCAACCATACAGGAGGAGGAGGAGCTGGGCTCCTCTTATGTCATTGTAAACAAACACAAAACGACAGCCAGTGATCTTCGCCTCATTAGCGATATTCCCCCCCATAAGGCTTCATCTCACGTAAGTTTGAAAGGAGCCGCGGTGGAGGGAACAGCCAATCTCGTGATGTGTGAGCGTGAGTGGAAATGACGCGGTGACAGTCAGCTAGACGCCCCCCCCTATAGTGTTACCTGCATTGAAGAGAAGCACCTGTGATCCTCTCTCCCAGACACTGAGTCAGGTCAGAGAGATAAAGAGAGAGAGAGAGAGAGAGAGAGGGGGGAGAGAAAGAGAGACTCCATAAAGGCCAGTGAGTTTTACTCTTTACTTTGGCTATTAACACCTCACATGAAGACGTGTGTGAAAAGCCAATGGATGTAATTCCACATTTGTTGATACATTTCAACCAAACAACAACTGGGGAATACCTCTTTGACCCAAATTAATTATGTTTTCTTTGGAGATGGTGGAAATGTATTAGAATTGAAAACACCTTATTTTCTCTGAGGGGAAGAATTTCACTGTCACCTTTTGCCCGTGGTTGTTCAAAGCAAATAAGTTATTAAATTAGGAACCTACAACCATACATCGGACTCAATCTTGTCATAAAACCTATACAGTACCAGTCAAAAGTTTGGACACCTACTCATTCAAGGTTTTTCTTTTAAATGTAATGTAATGTAAATGTTTTTCTTTCTTTTTCCTATTTTCTACATTGTAGAATAATAGTGAAGACATCAAAACTATAAAATAGCACATGTGGAATAATGTGGTAAATCTTTTGCCTTGATGACAGCTTTGGGAATAGTGATGCAGTCATTGTGTCTCTTTCCTCTCACATCTAACTTCATCTTCCTTGCACGTATATCTATAGTAGTCAGCGTTTATGTGTATATTCGTAGGATCATAAACATGGCATTGCCTTCTTTGTTGACAAAGATTAGAATCGAAAGACATGAAACGCTTGACTGGGTCTCTATTGTGGTTGTGAAAACCTAATAAGATTGACCTGGTGATGAAATATAGGATTTGGCCCCAGATAATATTCCCATCAACCACATCAGTCACCTCTCCCCTCTTTTTCTCTCCATGTCTATTTATTAATTTTTCATTTCGGGGTGCCAGGGACTACTGCCTAATACTTGTGTATCTGCAAATGGAATTTCTCAACAATCTAGCATGAATCTAGCACAATCTAGAACCAGAGAAAGGATACCGAATGTAAAGAGGTTAACGCAAAGCTTTTAAAGATACAACTGATAATTCATAAAAACACAAAGTTATGACCGATGTACACTGAACAAAAATATAAACACATGTAAAGTATTGGTCCCATGTTTCATGAGCTGAAAAAATGATCCCAGAAAACTTCCATATGAACAAAAAGCTTATTTCTCTCAAATGTTGTGCACAAATTAGTTTATATCCCTGTTAGTGAGCATTTCTCCTTTGCCAAGATAATCAATCCACCTAACAGGTGTGGTATATCAAGAAGCTGATTAAACAGCATGATCATTACACCCTAAAATGCGCAAGGCCACAGATGTCTCAAGTTTTGAAGGAGCATGCAATTGGCATGCTGACTACAGGAATGGTCCCCAGAGCTGTTGCCAGAGAATTTAATGTTCATTTCACAGACATACTGTGATGATATCCTGAAGCCCATTGTCGTGCCATTCATCTGCCGCCATCACCTCATGTTTCAGCTGAAAATGTCCTAGTTCTTCCATGGCCTGCATACTCACCAGACATGTCACCACTCATAGAGCATGTTTGGGATGCTCTGGATCGGCGTGTACGACAGCGTGTTCCAGTTCCCACCACTATCCAGGAACTGCGCAGAGCCATTGAAGAGGAGTGGGACAACATTCCACATGCCACAATACACAGTCTGATCAACTCTGCGAAGGGGATGTCGTGCTGCATGAGGCAAATGGTGCTTACACCATATACTGACTGGTTTTCTGATCCACACCCATACTTTTTTTTAAGGTATCTGTGACCAACAGATTCCCAGTCATGTCAAATCCATCAATTAGGGCCTAACAAATTTATTTCAATGGACTAATTTCCTTATAAGAACTGTAACTCAGTCAAATCTTTGAAATTATTGCATGTTGCGTTCATATTTTTATCAGTATATGTTTTGGACACTCAAGACTATAAATGCACTTCAGAAGGAGGGAGACAGATGGGAACAATTTGTAGAGGCTGAGAGAATGATCAAGACAAAAATAACAAAGTAGAAAAGCAAAGGAGATCTTATAATACTGTATAATTACACAAATATATAGAGGGTATAAATGTTTAATAACATACTGCTGCCAACCATAGGCTAAGCATCTGTGTAGTCATGGTCGAGCCCATCAGGATGGGACAGTTTATGGTGTGTGTAATTGCTGTAACCATAATGTGGATGGTTGAGGCTGTTTTGTCCTTGTGACTTTATTTCAATATCGCAGCTTTTACTGAAAACAATAAAACGTGCTATAATTGTATTGTCGACGAGTGAGTGATTTATATGGCTTGGTGATTCAACCTGGCTTGGGTCACCACTCTGTGCCAACAACTATCCTTTGAATAGAAAAGTAATAAACATTTGGACTGAGGATAACTAATATGGAAGGAGGAAGAGAGTGGGGATTGAGGAGGAGGATGTGAAGAGAGAGTAGAAGAAGAGAAGTGAATCACAAGGGAGAAAATGGGAGATGAGAGAGAGAGAGAGAGAGAGAGAGGGAGAGAGAGAGAGAGGATGTAATCCATGACACAGATGGATAAAGGCTTGCTGTGTGGAGCAGCAGGGGACTAGGGATGAGGTAAATGAGTAGGGGCTGCTGGGTATAAATAGCTTGGGGAAGCGGGGCAGGAGTCCTGCATGATGAATAATACGGGGGGGTGGAGGACACGGGATGGAAGTAAGGGACAGATACCACAGTACAGCAACATACCAAATCGACTGAAAAACTGTGCAAAAGTGGGCATGCCGGCTTAATGACTGACATTTTGTGTGCAATGTGGGAATCTCTGTCCATGTAGTGTGTGTGTGACGAGATTGTTGGTTCTTTTATTTTCTTCTTTTTTTTTAGGTTGTGGCTCCTTAGTGAAGTGACAGAAGTATGGAGCTCCTGTATCTCCCACAGAGCTGGGTGATGTAAGCACTTTCATCTATGAAATATTTACACGGCAGGGCATACTGTATACGCTTCGGAGTGGTTGTGGAGTTTGGGCAGAAAGGGATCGGGATGAAAGGGAAAGGAGGATATCTAGTCAGTTGTACAACTGAATGCCTTTAACTGAAACGTGTCTGCATTTAACCCAACCCCTAAGAATCAGAGAGGTGCGGGGGGCTGCCTTAATCGACATCCACGAGACAACAGCCATCTGCAATGAGTGTAAAATACTTACTGCTATCAAAAGACTGTCCACTTTCTGCACATGCCTTTCTGGGTCTGTAGCATTGACCGTGCTTCTTGCCTACGTTGTGTTTACAATGTGGATGGGTGTGAGGTTGCTACCTAGTCGGGGTGGAATTTTCACTCTCATAAATTGGAACTAGGAAACCTCTCTACATGGTCCTAAAGCATTAAAAACCCAGTTGTAGACACGTGTGTAACCCATCTTTATTGTTCAGCTGTAGCTTTGCCCTTAGACTGTTAAATATAACACACAGCAACGGTCCCATTTGGTCTGATGTTCCCTCAGCATACACTATGTCTTGAAAGAATTCTGGCCCCGTAAGCTCCTACCTTGATGAGTGGTCTGTCCACTTCACTCTCGATGAGGAAGCACGAAGCAGCCATCTTGAATACCCACTGGCAAAAGAAAATGAGACTCTAATCTAGAGATAAAATAAATTCTAATTTCTAGTTTCAATGACAACAATGTACTTCAGTGTCTTGGTCTTAGAACAATAAAATGTATTGCCACCACTTAAATTACATTGCCGTATAAATTCGACCTGTTTTGCTTTGAGTAAAATTATACTGAAATGTTACAGAACAACTCAATGCCAGACACTATCCAATAACATTGACAAGGGGTATGGAATTTGTCTCCCTTTAAACCTGATCTAGTCAATAAATGGTGGTGCTGTAGCACTGGCTCAGTAAGGGGATCTGAGTGAGCTGCTATCGAGATTCTTTCCCCCTCAGGCCCCATTGTAATAGATAAAGACCATGGCGGTGTCCAAAATGGCAACCTACACTGAGTGTACAAAACATTAGGAACTTTCCATGACAGACTGACCAGGTGAATCCAATCAGGGTAGATGAAGGGGAGGAGACAGGTTAAAGAAGTATTTTTAAGCTTTGAGACAATTGAGACATGCATTGTGTGTGTGTGTGCGATTCAGAGGGTGAAGGGGCAAGACCAAAGATTAAAATGCCTTTGAACGGGGTATGGTAGTAGTTGCCAGGCGCACCGGTTTGAGTGTGTCAAGAACTGCAATGCTGCTGGGTTTTTTACGACCGGGTCGAGAATGTATTTGCTGCACCTGTGAGAGCCTCTGGGGTAAACACTGTAACGAGCACTCTAATGCCTGGGAGTGGAGACCCCCGCTGTTCAGAAAGAGAGGCTATAATGCTTCACTCTGAAACTCTCTGGGGTCACGCGTGGAGTATTGCGCGAGTGGAGAGAGAGAGAGAGAGGACAAAAGAGAGAGAGAGAACAAAAAAAAGAGAGAATGAAAGAAAGATATAGAACGAAAGAGAGTGAGACCAAATATTTTGTGGCACATGTGGTTCTGGCACTGGCACTGCTATGTACTATATGGCCCAAATCTGGATAGAATTAGGAATATGTGGCATTTTGCCCACGGGCTAGCTTTGCTAGCATCCAAATGACTGGGCAAGGTCTGGCCTTTCATGGCGAGTGGTGCAAACTTCTCATCATGACACCTACAAATGTCAGCATCATAGCCTACCCTACACACTCTTCTAACCCTTAGGTTAGAGGAGATCTGAATTCATTGATCATTTTCAACAAGAAGCACCATTTCTATTTATGCAATACATTTTATCCTTTGAGGATCACCGGTCAAATCTCAGTGGTAGTTTTGCATGTTTCTAAAGTTGCTGTTAACCCTGAAGGTTTGGCACAGGATGTTTCCATGAAATGACTATAACGTTTTCATATATGGCAATAGTGTATGTCTATTGGAAACATTACCTAGCGTTGTAGGAATGTTCAGTTTGTCGGGAATGTCTGCCGTAAGAAACCAGAACATTTTAAATTGTACATGTAAATATGATGTCTTTTTAAGGAGCTGTAGAGAAAGAAGGCTCCCCCCCCCCCACATTTGCATGTGCTCCTAACCTCCCCCAGGCTGTAGTTAGGCATCAAGCCATGCACAACCGCCTGTTCCACATATCTGACACACACACCCACACACATACACACAAACACCCACACACACTTGCAAGGAGAATGGAAGATGGAGGGGAGGACATTCAGGCAAGCAAATTTTTCTACACACGTATTATTTATAGATAGCTTTAGCATTCTTCCAAAACATGGGGTGGATGATGAATTTATCAGCATGTAAGCAGTTTAGAAAAATGGCCAGATACAATTGCTTTGTTTACTGTTATTTGTACAAAGACAAAATAAGCAAAACTTTCAAGAATTCATGCCGCGAAGCTTTAGGTGCTAAAAACAAACCTTTACGCGTCGCTAGCGAGCTCATAACAAATGTGTCTCCTTATGAACGCCAACCAGAATATGGAGAGGTCCACACAGCTGGGGGCGCCGTGCCCAATTGCGAACATCCACCATCCGCCTGCCCAGTGGATTGTGTGTACGGCGTGCCGCGAGTAGCCTCACGCCAAATTAGCTGACCCCCACCATTCAAAAAACACATTAAAAAATCACATTGAAATAATATACTGTATATACACTGAACAAAAATATACACGCAACATGCAACAATTTTAGAAGATTTTACTGAGTTTCTCTTCATATAAGGACATTTAAATAAATAAAGTAGGCCCTAATCTATGTATTTCACGTGATTGGGAATACAGATAAGCATATAATATATAATATATATATATATATGCCATTTAGCAGACGCTTTTATCCAAAGCGACTTACAGTCATGTGTGCATACATTCTACGTATGGGTGGTCCCGGGAATCGAACCCACTACCCTGGCGTTACAAGCGCCATGCTCTACCAACTGTGCTACAGAAGGACCATGGTCACACATACCTTAAAAAAAAGGAAGGGGCGTAGATCAGAAAACCAGTCAGTATCTGGTGTGACCACCATTTGCCTAATGCAGCGTGACATTGCCTTCACATAGAGTGGAATGCTGTCCCACTCCTCTTCAATGGCTGTGCGCAGTATCTGGATATTGACATCGATCCAGAAATCCAAAACATTTGCAATGGGTGACATGTTTGGTGAGTATGCAAGGGCATGGAAGAACTGGGGCATTTTCAGCTTCTAGGAATTGTGTACAGATCCTTACAGCATGGGGCAGTGCATTATCATGCTGAAAAATGAGGTGATGGCACCGGATGAACGGCACGACTATGGGCCTCAGGATCTCGTCACGGTATCTCAGTGCGTTCAAATTGCCATCGATAAAAGGCAATTGTCTTTGTTGTCCGTAGCTCATGTCTGCTCATACCATAACCCCACCGCCACCCTGGGGCACTCTGTTCACAATCTTGACATCAACAAACCGCTCGCCCACACGACACCATACATGCTGGCTGCCATCTGCAATCTGCCCGCTACAGCTGAAATCGCTGATTCTTCCGTGAAGAGCACACTACTCCAACGTGACAATGGCCATCGAAGATGAGCATTTGCCCACTGAAGTCGGTTACGACGCTGAACTAGTCAGGGCAAGACCTTGGTGATGACGATGAGCATGCAACCTGTTTTCTTCAGTTGTGCAAACCCACAGTGTCATCAGCTGCCCGGGTGGCTAGTCTCAGACGATCCCGCAGGTGTGAAGGTCCTGGGTTGGCGTGGCTACACATGGTCTGTGGTTCTGAGGCTGGTTGAACATACTGCCATATTCCCTTAAACGACTTTGGAGGAGGCTTATGGTAGAGAAATGAACATTCAATTCTCTGGCAACAGCTCTGGTGGACATTCCAGCAGTCAGCCTGCCAACTGTACACTCCCTCAAAACTGGAGACATCTGTGGCACAGTATATTGTCACAGGATATTGTCATTACATTTATTTGTCACAGAATTATTATTACATTTTCAAGATACATTTTCAAGCTACATCCGGTCTCTGATCCAGGGACCGACCAGGACCCACCCTACTGAGCTTCAGAGGCAAACCAGCAGTGGGATGCAGGGTGCTATGTCACTTGAATGAATGTGCCAGAACTTGTAACTGGAAAAAAGGCACCAAATGAAAGGCCAGGGTAACATAACCAAAGATGGAGGCATTTTATTTAATTGCGTTATACATATACAGTGCAATCGGAAAGTATTCAGACCCCTACCCTTTTTGATACATTACAGCCTTATTTAAAAATGGATTAAATAAAAAATGTTCCACATCAATCAACACACAATACTCCAAACAGGTTTTTATACATTTTTGCTGAAGTATAACCCCCCCCCTTAGAAATACCTTATTTACATAAGTATTCAGAGCCTTTGCTATGAGACTCGAAATTGAGATCAGGTGCATCCTGTTTCCATTGATCATCCTTGAGATGTTTCTACAACTTGATTGCAGTCCACCTGTGGCAAATTCAATTGATTGGACATGATTTGGAAAGGCACACACCTGTCTATATAAGGTCCCACAGTTGACAGTGCAAGTCAGAGGAAAAACCAAGCCATGAGGTCGAAGGATTTGTCTGTAGAGCTCTGATGCAGGATTGTATCAAGGCACAGATCTGGGGAAGGATACCAAAAAATGTCTGCATCATTGAAGGTCCCCAAGAACACAGTGGCCTCCATCATTCTTAAATGGAAGAAGAACCACCAAGACTCTTCCTAGAGCTGGCCGCCTGGCCAAACTGAGCAATCTGGGGAGAAGGGCCTTGGTCAGGGAGGTAATCAAGGACCTGATGGTTACTCTGACAGAGCTCCAGAGTCCCTCTGTGGAGATGGGAGAACCTTCCAGAAGGACAACCATCTCTGCAGCACTCCACCAATCAGGCCTTTATGGTAGAGTGGCCAGACGGAAGCCACTACTCAGTAAAAGGCACATGACAGCCTACTTGGAGTTTGCCAAAATGCACGTAAAGGACACTCCGACCAGGAGAATCAATCATTTCTGGTCTGATGAAGCCAAGATTGAACTCTTTGGCCTGAATGCCAAGCATCAAGGAAACCTGGCACCATCCCTACGGTGGAGCATGGTGGTGGCAGCATCATGATGTGGGGATGTTTTTCAGCAGAATGAACTGGGAGACTAGTCAGGATCGAGGGAAAGATGAACGGAGCAAAGTACAGAGAGATACTTAATGAAAACCTGCTCCAGAGCGCTCACGACCACAGACTGGGGTGAAGGTTCACCTTCCAACAATACAACGACCCTAAGCATACAGTAAAGACAACACAGAAGAGCCTTCTGAATGTCTCTGAATGTCCTTGAGTGGCCCAGAGCCCGGAATTGAACCCAATCAAACATCTCTGGAGAGACCTGAAAATAGCTGTGCAGTGACACTCTCCATCCAACCTGACAGAGCTTGAGATGATCTGCAGAGAAGAAGTGAAGAAACTCCCCAAAAACAGGTGTGCCATGCTTGTAGCGTCATACACTCGCGGCTGTAATTGCTGCCAAAGGTGCTTCAACAAAGTACTCAGTAAAGGGTCTGAACACTTATGTAAATGTCATATTTCAGTTTTTTATTTTTAATACATTTGCAAAAATTTCTAAAAGAATAAGGCTGTAACGTAACAAAATGTGGAAAAAGTCAAGTGGGTCTGATTACTTTCCGAATGCACTGTAATTGTCACGACTTCCGCCGAATTGGTCCCTCTCCTTGTTCGGGCGGCGTTCGGCGGTCGAAGTCATCGACCTTCTAGCCATCGCTGATCCACATTTCATTTTCCATTGGTTTTGTCTTGTCTTCCATCACACCTGGTTCCAATTCCATCAAATACATAATGTGTATTTAACCCTTTGTTCCCCCCCATGTCCTTGTTGGTAATTGTTTCTTGTAGTGCTTATGCATGGTATGCTGGTATTTACCGGGTTTTGTTTGACCCATTTATTGTATTGTTCTGTTGACAGTGGTTTATGGATATTAAATGACACCGTTGTAAATCAGTTGTCGCTCTCCTGCGCACGACTTATCTGCCGCCAGTACGCACTTCACTACAGTAATAACACTAATACTCTATTAAAGGTGTTTAAAGTGGCAATCCTTAATTGAAACTTTAACAAAGCGCGCCTCCCACCACAGTTTCGGTAAAAAGCTGAGCGATGGGGTTACCATGTAACAATCTAAATTGCAGTTCCACATGAAAAACAATCACGTGAAAGTTTTTCACATGTGAAACGGCAAATGTTATTTTCACATGTGAATATGCAATTCCACATGTGAAAGGATTTCTTACATGTGAACAGGGGAGAAAGTAGAAAAATGTATGGGTCTAAAATGACACATAGAATCCCTAATAATTCAAAATGATCTCTGTGGGCCTGATCGTTTAACTTTTAAAATGTATTACTTTTTATTGTGGTATAAACACAACCAGTCCTGATGTTTTCATCTGATTGTCAAACAATCACTTTAAAGGGCTCATTTACTAGGCTACCCGTGTACATTCATCCACCCGCAACATATTCCTAGACTCTAAACACTGGTGAATGGAAAGATTTATTTGTTACACAAAACACCAAAAAGTGTAATGACATTTGCGGATTGTCATTAGGCCAGAATTTATGCATCCACTGGTATCACCTAATCATCTCAGCCTTTTCAAATGGTCAGTGTTCATGCCTATGACATGCGGTAATGTAAAAAAAAAGTGGTGTAATAGCCTACAGTTTTATTGTTTTAATTATTGCGATATGCTCATGTTTTACTGTTTTTTTAAGTGGACCTGCAAATTTGATTTTTTTCACGTGGTTGATTTTCACATTTTAACTTGCAATTTCACATGTGAAAAAATTTCACATGTGAAAGAAACTGCAAGTGAAATGGGGGCGCACATGTGAAATTTCAAATTTGACGTGTTCTTTTTTTAAATTTACGGGCAGAACATCAAATTCTCTGCAGCAATTCCGCTAGCTGCTCCAAATACCAATCAGGGGCTGCTGGTTGCCTTGGCAACAGCAGTCTCGTTTTTCTCTCTCTCGCTTTCCTTTTTTCTCCCTCTCTTCCTTTTTCTCACATGCTCTTCTTTTTGAAGTCCAGCCCTCCTCTGCTACTCTCCTCACCCAGGTGACTGGAATGGGATGCTGAGTGTGGCGTTGGTTAAGAGGCCCTCGCGGCCAGGGAATTAGGTTTAAGGGCCCGATGCTTATCATGCTCATCGAGGCCTGAGGCTGACTGATTTGAATTGACAGAATGAAAACATGGGAATTTGGCTTCCATTTTGTCCCCAATATGCGGGCAGGCATGTGCACAGATAGGGGGCTTCCTGTGCACGAACACCTACCCATTTACACTCTCACTCGCCAAGAGTCCTTTTGGGTGTTTTTGTCTTTGATGTTCTGAACCCAGTGCCACCAAGACGTTGTGATGTTGTCAAGTTCACCACCTCTCACCCCTACCCTATTCGTTGGTCTGCCCTGCCTGGTTGTGCCTTTTTTCCAGTCTGCCCTGTAAGGCTACAGAAATTGCACATGGCAGGTATCCAAACATGAATTGCTTGAGATGTGACTGGTTGAGTGTGCGTAGCAAGCTACCTAGTTTAAATATCAACAGTACTACCACAGCAGCATAACATGTGATATCACCTGATTTAGGCTACATCATCATCAATATTCGGTTGGTTGGTTGATTGGTTGATAACCTACGCACAGCAACACATAATTTATTTCATTATAGAATCATAGCGGCATGAAGGGTGCTGGAGGAGATGCAGCACCCGGGATGAATTGATATTAATGTGCCAAAGTTATAGAATTACTGCTGTCTGTTCAGAAGTAAATGAAATAGCCTATTACACCATGAGTAGGCCTATAATTTAGCCTCAGAGGATCAATATCTTATTTTAGCCTAGCTGTGGATTGTGTGTAGCTCAATAATAAGTCATGGCCTGGAGTCGGGAACGCGCTACTGATAAACAGGCTTTTCGCTAAATGTTCAAATACAATCGCTGGGAAAACACAGGTTGGAAAGCAAATGGCTCCTGCTAAAAAGAGAAGACTAATCTGTCTGCTGTAGAATACTTTTTTTTTTCAACTTCCAAATAAGCCTAGAGAGCGAACATTGTTCTTGAAAGTTTTTTAAAAACTAAATAAAACAAGTTAGCTGAGCATCATTGGGTGAGTCAGTGAAACTGGAAAGCTTTTAAGGACTATAATTTCCTCATATTGTACAATGTGTCTCCACACACCTAGGTCTAGGCTATAGACTGATTCAAGACAAGGTCATTTTTATTGATCTCAGATTCTCAGTTTGTCAACGTAGTTTGTCATTTCGATCATCTGTGAGGTATTAAAACAGATTCTGCCAAAATCTCCAGACTCCAGCCATGGAAAATAATGTAGAATTGTATGAAATGCTTTTGAAAAAAACAAAAATTTCCTGTGGCACAGCATTCTAAGGCACAGCATCTCAGTGCAAAAGGCGTCACTACAGTCTCTGAATTTATGTCCATATACCTCCTTTTGTTAGGGCATTTGGTAAACAAATCGAACTTCCAGCAGAAATGTTGGACGAGAATTCCAAAAAGTTATATTACTGGTCGTAGAAACACATCAAACTATGTATAGAATCAATCTTTAGGGTGTTTTTATCATAAATGTTCAATAATGTTCCAACCGGAGAAATCCCTTGTCTGTAGAAAAGCATTGGAACAAGAGCTACCTCTCACGTGAATGCGCGTGACTGAGATCGTGACTGCAGGCAGACCTCTGACTCAGCCCCCCTTCATAGTAGAAGAAGAAGCATCAAACAAGTTTCTAAAGACGGTTGACATCTAGTGGAAGCCTTAGGAAGTGCAACATAACCAATATCCCACTGTAACTTCAATAGGGGCTGAGTTTAAAAACTACAAACCTCAGATTTCCTACTTCCTGTTTGGATTTCTTCTCAGGTTTTCACCTGCCATTTGAGTTCTGTTATGCTCACAGACATCATTCAAACTGTTTTAAAAACTTCAGAGTGTTTTCTATCTAATACTAATAATAATATGCATATATTCGCATCTGGGACTGAGTAGGAGGCAGTTTACTCTGGGCCCACTTTTCATTCAAAAGTGAAAATGCTGCCCCCTAGCCCAAACAGGTTTTAAGTAAAAAATATATATCTATTTTTTTCCCCTTTATGTGCCTCTACTCTACTGCTCTATGCCAAAATCTCCAGACTCCAGTCATGTAAAATGATGTAGAATTGCATTACTTTCTTTTGAAAAAGGCAAACATTTTCCTGATGTGTGCAACCTTTACAAGCGTGTCTACTCTACTGCTCTATGCTACTACGCAAATGCGATGATATCCATACAATGCTTTATTATAAAGGTGAATTTTTTTTCATGTATTCCGGTAGGCTCTCTCAGAGCTGCCTCAGGCAGGTCACCCACCTCTCATGCTCACTTTTTCTTCCGGCACCTGCCGATTTACAAATTAAGCACTGAACACAGGTGGTCTAGACTCTAGCAAATCCAATCAAAATGTATTAGTCACATGCGCCGACCTTACAGTGAAATGCTTACTTACGAGCCCCTAACCAAAAATACGGATATGAATAAGAGAAGAAAGTAACAGGTAATTAAAGAGCAGCAGCAAAATAACAATAGCGAGACTATATAAAGGGGGGTATGGATACAGAGTGAATGTGCGGGGGCACCGGTTATTTGAGGTAGTATGTACATGTATGTAGAGTTATTAAAATGACTATGCATTTGATTTGATTTGGATCTCTTTTAGTCCCCATTTGGACTAATCCTCCAAGAGTTCTTAAACATTAAAATACAATTCATAATACAAACACATTTCCACATATAACACACTATACTAACATAATGACCCAATAAATACTCAATCTAAAAAAAATATTACTATAGTCCTAAATCTATTCAGTCTCCTGGGGGGAATAGGTTTTGTCGTAACCACTTCATAACTGTCTTGATGTGCTTGGACCAAATCAAATCAAATTTTATTTGTCACATACACATGGTTAGCAGATGTTAATGCGAGTGTAGCGAAATGCTTGTGCTTCTAGTTCCGACAATGCAGTAATAACCAACAAGTAATCTATCTAACAATTCCAATACTACTACCCTATAGACACAAGTGTAAGGGGATAAAGAATATGTACATAAAGATATATGAATGAGTGATGGTACAGAGTGGCATAGGCAAGATACAGTAGATGGTATTGAGTGCAGTATATACATATGAGATGAGTATGTAAACAAAGTGGCATCGTTAAAGTGGCTAGTGATACATGTATTACATAAGGATGCAGTAGATGATATAGAGTACAGTATATACTTATACATATGAGATGAATAATGTAGGGTATGTAAACATTATATTAGGTAGCATTGTTTAAAGTGGCTAGTGATATATTTTCCATCATTTCCCATCCATTCCCATTATTAAAGTGGCTAGAGTTGAGTCAGTGTGTTGGCAGCAGCCACTCAATATTAGTGGTGGCTGTTTAACAGTCTGATGGCCTTGAGATAGAAGCTGTTTTTCAGTCTCTCGGTCCCAGCTTTGATGCACCTGTACTGACCTCACCTTCTGGATGATAGCGGGGTGAACAGGCAGTGGCTCAGGTGGTTGTGGTCCTTGATGATCTTTATGGCCTTCCTGTGACATCGGGTGGTGTAGGTGTCCTGGAGGGCAGGTAGTTTGCCCCCGGTGATGCGTTGTGCAGATCTCACTGCCCTTTGGAGAGCCTTGCGGTTGTGGGTGGAGCAGTTGCCGTACCAGGCGGTGATACAGCCCGACAGGATGCTCTCGATTGTGCATCTGTAGAAGTTTGTGAGTGCTTTTGGTGACAAGCCAAATTTCTTCAGCCTCCTGAGATTGAAGAGGTGCTGCTGCGCCTTCGTCACGATGCTGTCTGTGTGGGTGGACCAATTCAGTTTGTCTGTGATGTGTACGCCGAGGAACTTAAAACTTACTACCCTCTCCACTACTGTTCCATCGATGTGGATAGGGAGGTGTTCCCTCTGCTGTTTCCTGAAGTCCACAATCATCTCCTTAGTTTTGTTGACGTTGAGTGTGAGGTTATTTTCCTGACACCACACTCCGAGGGCCCTCACCTCCTCCCTGTAGGCCGACGTTGTTGGTAATCAAGCCTACCACTGTTGTGTCGTCCGCAAACTTGATGAATGAGTTGGAGGCGTGCGTGGCCACGCAGTCGTGGGTGAACAGGGAGTACAGGAGAGGGCTCAGAACGCACCCTTGTGGGGCCCCAGTGTTGAGGATCAGCGGGGTGGAGATGTTGTTGCCTACCCTCACCACCTGGGGGCAGCCCGTCAGGAAGTCCCGTACCCAGTTGCACAGGGCGGGGTCGAGACCCAGGGTCTCGAGCTTGATGACGAGCTTGGAGGGCACTATGGTGTTAAATGCCGAGCTGTAGTCGATGAACAGCATTCTCACATAGGTATTCCTCTTGTCCAGATGGGTTAGGGCAGTGTGCAGTGTGGTTGAGATTGCATCGCCTGTGGACCTATTTGGGCGGTAAGCAAATTGGAGTGGGTCTAGGGTGTCAGGTAGGGTGGAGGTGAAATGGTCCTTGACTAGTCTCTCAAAGCACTTCATGATGACGGAAGTGAGTGCTACGGGACGGTAGTCGTTTAGCTCAGTTACCTTAGCTTTCTTGGGAACAGGAACAATGGTGGCCCTCTTGAAGCATGTGGAAACAACAGACTGGGATAGGGATTGATTGAATATGTCCGTAAACACACCAGCCAGCTGGTCTGCGCATGCTCTGAGGGTGCGGCTGGGGATGCCGTCTGGGCCTGCAGCCTTGCGAGGGTTGACACGTTTAAATGTTTTCCTCACGTCGGCTGCAGTGAAGGAGAGTCCGCATGTTTTAGTTGCGGGCCGTGTCAGTGGCACTGTATTGTCCTCAAAGCGGGCAAAAAAGTTATTTAGTCTGCCTGGGAGCAAGACATCCTGGTCCGTGACGAGGCTGGTTTTCTTTTTGTAATCCGTGATTGACTGTAGACCCTGCCACATACCTCTTGTGTCTGAGCCGTTGAATTGAGATTCTACTTTGTCTCTATACTGACGCTTAGCTTGTTTGATTGCCTTGCGGAGGGAATAGTTACACTGTTTGTATTCGGTCATGTTTCCAGTCACCTTGCCCTGATTAGTGTGGTTTGCGCTTTCAGTTTCACGCGAATGCTGCCATCAATCCACGGTTTCTGGTTTGGGAATGTTTTAATCGTTGCTATGGGAACGACATCTTCAACGCCCGCTCTAATGAACTCGCTCACCGAATCAGCGTATTTGTCAATGTTGTTGTCTGACGCAATACAGAACATATCCCAGTCCACGTGATGGAAGCAGTCTTGGAGTGTGGAATCAGATTGGTCGGACCAGCGTTGAACAGACCTCAGCGCGGGAGCTTCTTGTTTTAGTTTCTGTATGTAGGCAGACCATGTTAGTTTGTTGGTGATGTGGACACCAAGGAAATTGAAGCTCTTAATCATATATTAATCTGCTCCACTGCAACCCCGTCGATGAGAATGGGGGCGTGCTCGGTCCACAATCATCCTCTTGATCACGTTGAGGGAGAGGTTGTTGCCCTGGCACAACACGACCAGGTCTCTGACCTCCTCCCTATAGGCTGTCTCATCATTGTCGGTGATCTGGACTACCACTGTCGTGTCACCTGCAAATTTAATGATGGTGTTGGAGTCGTGCGTGGCCGTGCAGTCATGAGTGAACAGGGAGTATAGAAGGGGACTAAGCACGCATCTGAGGGGCTCCTGTGTTGAGGATCAGCGTGGCGGATGTGTTGTTACCTACCCTTACCACCTGGGGGCAGCCCGTCAGGAAGTCCAGGAACTTGTTGCAGAGGGAGGTGTTTAGTCCCAGGGCCATTAGCTTATTGATGAGCTGTAGTCAATGAATAGCATTCTCACATAGGTGTTCCTTTTGTCCAGGTGGGAAAGGGCAGTGTGGAGTGCAATAGAGATTGCATCATCTGTGGATCTGTTGGAGCGGTATGCAATTTGGAGTGGGTCTTGGGTTTCTGGGATGATGGTGTTGATGTGAGCCATGACCAGCCTTTCAAAGCACTTCATGGCTACAGACGTGAGTGCTATGGGTCGGTAGTCATTTAGGCAGGTTACCTTAGTGTTCTTGAGCACAGGGACAATGGTGGGTTGCTTAATAACCTCTTGATTCTAGCCTTCCCGGATCCGGGATCGTGAATACAGCCTCAAGCTCATTACCATAATGCAACGTTAACTATTCATGAAAACCGCAAATGAAATGAAATAAATATATTAGCTCTCAAGCTTAGCCTTTTGTTAACAACACTGTCATCTCAGATTTTCAAAATATGCTTTTGAACCATAGCTAAACAAGCATTTGTGTAACAGTATTGATAGCCTAGCATAGCATTAAGCCTGGCATTCGGCATGCAACATTTTCACAAAAACAAGAAAAGCATTCAAATAAAATCATTTACCTTTGAAGAACTTCAGATGTTTTCAATGAGGAGACTCTCAGTTAGATAACAAATGTTCAGTTTTTACAAAAAGATTATTTGTGTCGACAAATCGCTCCGTTTTCTTCATCACGTTTGGGTAAGAAAACCCCCGAAAATTAAGTCATTACAACGCAAACCTTTTTCCAAATTAACTCCATAATATCGACAGAAACATGGCAAACGTTGTTTAGAATCAATCCTCAAGGTGTTTTTCACATATCTATCGATGATAAATCATTCGTGGCAGTTTAGTTTCTCCTCTGAAGAAATGGAACACGCATGGACCTAGAGATTACGCAATAATTTCGACGCAGGACACCGGGCGGACACCTGGTAAATGTAGTCTCTTATGGTCAATCTTATCTTCCAATGATATGCCTACAAATACGTCACAATGCTGCAGACACCTTGGGAAACGACAAAAAGGGCAGGCTCATTCCTGGAGCATTCACAGCCATATAAGGAGACATTGGAACACAGCGCCTTCAGAATCTGGGGCATTTCCTGTATGAAATTTCATCTTAGTTTCGCCTGTAGCATTAGTTCTGGGGCACTCACAGACAATATCTTTGCAGTTTTGGAAACGTCAGAGTTTTTTCTTTCCAAAGCTGTCAATTACATGCATAGTCGAGCATCTTTTCGTGACAAAATATCTTGTTTAAAACGGGAACGTTTTTTTATCCAAAAATTAAAAGAGCGCCCCCTATCTAAGTTAAACCTGTTACTATAAATATTTAACTTTCATGAAATCACACATGCAATACACCAAATTAAAGCTTTCAAAAAGGCTTTACGGGGAATGCAAACCATGCTATTATCTGAGGCTAGTACCCCATCAAACAAACACAGACAATCATATTTCAACCCGCCAGGTGCGACACGAAACTGAGAAATAAAGATATAATTCATGCCTTACCTTTGACAAACTTCTTCTGTTGGCACTCCAATATGTCCCATAAACATCACAAATGGTCCTTTCGTTTGATTAGTTCCGTCGTTATATATCCAAAATGTCTATATATTTTTGTTTGATCCAGAAAAACACAGGTTCCAACTCGTGCAACATGACTTCAAAAGATCTCATAAGTTACCTGTAATCTTTGTCCAAACATTTCAAACAACTTTCGTAATACAACTTTAGGTATTTTTTTACGTAAATAATAGATACAATTTAAGACGGGATAAACTGTGTTCAAACCTGGAAGAAACAAAGTGGAGTGAGCTTTTCAGGTCACGCATCTCTAACAAACAGTACACTTCACTCGACCCTCGTTCTGAACAGGGCTACTTCTTCATTACATTTCTAAAGACTGTTGATATAGTGGGAGCGATAGGAACTGCAAGCAACTGCCTTAGAATTCTAGATTCCCATTGAAATCTCATTGAAAAGAGTGTGACCTCAAAAAAAAATCCTAGATGGTTTGTCCTCTGGGTTTCGCCTGCCAAATAAGTTATGTTATACTCACAGACATCATTCAAACAGTTTTAGAAACTTCAGAGTGTTTTCTATCCAAATCTACTAATAATATGCATATCCTAGCTTCTGGGCCTGAGTAGAAGGCAGTTTACTTTGGGCATGCTTTTCATCCGGACGTGAAAATACTGTCCCCTAGCCCGAAGAGGTTTTAAAACATGTTGGTATTACAGACTAGGACAGGGAGAGGTTGACAATGTCAGTGAAGACACTTGCAATTTGGTCAGCACATGCTCACAGTACACATCCTGGTAATTGGTCTGGCCCTGCAGCCTTGTGAATGTTGACCTGTTTAAAGGTCTTACTCACATCGGCTGCGGATAGCCTGATCACACAGTCTTCCGGAACAGCTGGTGCTCTCATGCATGTGTCAGTGTTATTTGCCTCAAAGCGAGCATAGAAGTAGTTTAGCTCGTCTGGTAGGCTCGTGTCACTGGGCAGCTCTCGGCAGCTCTCGGCTGTGCTTCCCTTTGTAGTCTGTAATGGTTTGTAAGCCCTGCCACATCTGACGAGTGTCAGAGCCGGTGTAGTACAATTCGATCTTAGTCCTGTATTGACGCTTTACCTGTTTGATGGTTTGTCGGAGGGCATAGCGAGATTTCTCATAAGCTTCCGGGTTAGAGTCCCGCTCTTTGAAAGCGGCAGTTCTATCCTTTAGCTCAGTGCGGATGCTGCCTGTAATCTATAGCTTTTGGTTGGGGTATGTACGTATGGTCACTGTAAGGACAACGTCATCGATGCACTTATTGATGAAGCCAATCACTGATGTGGTGTACTCCTTAATGCCATCGGAGGAATCCCGGAACATATTCCAGTCTGTGCTAGCAAAACAGTCCTGTAGCTAAGCAGCTGCTTCCTCTGACCACTTTTATGCCCATGATTTTGGAATGAGATGTTCGACGAGCAGGTGTCCACATTCTTTTGGCCATCGAGTGTATCATGAGTTAAAAGATTATGAATATTCGTTTGTGATTACGGAGCGTGTTGTTACAGGAATAAATAGGGCTAAATAGGGAGGGGGGTGCCCCCTCAAAGATATGTGCATGGTCCTGTGTGCGTGACTCCTAGGCAGTCGGGTTCAGCCATGAGTTTTAAAGGAAAATGCGATACACTTTCAGACAGAAGGGAATTGCTGGCTTTCATTTTGATTCAACATAAGGGACATGTTGGTTGTGTTGTACATAATAATTGCATTTGGGTTTTCTTTGGGATTCATTGAAACATGCACCACTGTCATGCCTTGGTCTTAGTATTTTGTGTTTTCTTTATTATTTGGTCAGGCCAGGGTGTGACATGGGTTTCTGTTGTTGTATTTCGTATAGGGGATTTTGTATTATTGGGATTGCGGCTGATTAGGGGTGTTGTATAGGCTTGGCTGCCTGAGGCGGCTCTCAATCAGAGTCAGGTGATTCTCGTTGTCTCTGATTGGGAACCGTATTTAGGTAGCCTGGTTTCGCTTTGTATTTCGTGGGTGATTGTTCCTGTCTCTGTGTAGTTTCACCAGATAGGCTGTAATTAGGTTTCACGTTCCGTTTGTTGTTTTATATTTTTGTATCGTTATTTCATGTGTCACTTTTTTCTATTAAAGTCATGAGTAACCACTACGCTGCATTTCGGTCCGACTCTCTTTCCACAAACGAAGAACGCCGTTACAACCACTTTGATAGCCTCGTCCGAGATGTGTTTGTGCCATTTTGCCAACTCCTATGGTCATTGTCACGTCAAACAGTTAGTTGTGACAATGACCATAGGAGTTGGCAAGAGGGCACAAACAGATCTCGGACCAGGCTCCCACTTTGCGGCATTGCGTTATTGGAGCAACCATCGTTACTATATCATTTTAAATCACATTCCCGGTAACACCAGTTTAAAATGAAACATTATCGTTAAATGTGTGTTGCAATAACGTTTTTTTGTGGGAAGTCTCTACATCTATTTGATGAAAGTCTATTGGTAATAATTCTAAGACATAATGGTATACCACCATAGCAGATGCCTTTATGCTGTGTAGGCCTACAGCTGACAGTCAATGATAAATAATACAGTATAATACAAGCTGAATACATAGCCATTTTCCCGCAATACAATAATAATCATGACGCATTGGACATTTCCATCATGCTATTCACAAATTGAAGTAGTACTTACAGTGAAGGGGGACGCAAAGGTTCTAATTCACCTTCCTTTTGGTACATTGTGTTTGTTTTAGCACTAAATGACAATAATTGTTTATGACCTCTTTAGAGCGTCCTCTCATACTAATCATGTTATTTTTTTCAGTTTCATAATTTAACCCTAAAGTAGGCACAGAGGTAACACTTTCTAATAACGCCATGTAACAAACCATTTATAATGGATTATAAATAGTTTATTCATCCTTAATCCTTACTCTATTCATAATATGTTTCATATAGGTCCTTATAAACAATCTACTAAGCATTAGTTAAGTCTTTTTGCATGGCCTTACTTAAAGTGTGGGCTATTTATACTTTAGAAATACTTTAGAAATGTTGAGTGGCCAGTGTAATTTCTATGAAAAAGATGAACACATTGGCCGACATTTCAGCAGTACCTGATGACCCTTAATAAGGTCTGAAAATAGCCTAGAACATATCACTGTTAAATAAATAAGCACACAACACAGGATATTTAAGGAAAAATAAAACTGTTGGAAAACTGTTGCAATGTGAATGTATAGTTGCAATGTGAATGCAATGTGAATGTATTGCTAATGTTGTCAACCTCTCGAACACAAACTAATTATAAAACAGGGCCAATTTCTCTCGAGTGGATTGTTATTCCTTCATTATCGTTGATATCTGATTGAGGTAAAACTGTTACATGTATGATTTGCAGGTAGAAATGTTACATGTATAACCTTTAAATGCTTCCAGTCTTTTAACCACACAATGGTTGAATCAATGTTGTTTCCTCATCAATTAAATTATGTTGAACGAGTGTGGAAGATGTTGAATTGACGTCTGTGCTTAGTAGGTTTTCGGGCACTTTTGGCGGCACTTTTACTGGGCCTTTGAAGGTAGTGTCTCTTTAAAGTAATGAGATAGTTCAGTGAAATTATGTCTTCAGATTTTTGTTTCCTTATATCGTAAGCAGTCTGTGGACTGCTCTAACCAGTGACTGCAATCCACACGTTGGTTTTAGTACAAAAGTCACTGCCAAGAAACGTTCATGTTAGTGTTTCCGGAAGAAAATCCTTATTTTACTCAGCATAGAAGTAACTCATCACACTATTACAACAGTGTGACTGTTTTGGAATAAAATGTGCAATATGTTTCAACATAATCTGTATAGTCTACCAATGGCATGTCAATCGTTTTGTCAGAAATTACACTGGTCACTCAAAAATACATTTATAAAGTATTTATGACAGTATAAATAGCCCAAAATGTTGAAGAGGCCACAGAAAAAGGCTTAGCTAATGCTAAGTAAATGTACTTGTATTAAACATCTTATGGATGGAGGAATTATTTATAAATGATGAATAAACTATTTACTAAATTATTATAAATGTTTTATTATGTGGAGTTATTAGAAGGTGCTACCGCTATTGGTCACTAAAACCTGTTTACATTGCTAGACATACCTTCTGCCTCATTCACTTTCACATCCCACAAACATTCTCATCTTCTCTGCCTCTCAATTTGGGTGCTTTTTGTCCTGAGGCACTAATCTAATCATGAAGAGGCAGTTGCTGCGAGAACACAGCACTTGTCTTCACTGCCCTCTATGGTCTGATACCGTCAGCACAAATATCAATCAACCGCATCGTGCCCTGTCTCAGGTCTGCTCTGAGAGAGGAAAACCCGAGTCAGAATCAGAGAACATGACTTGGTTTAGCATCACACACCGTTTCTGACACAAGTACAGTGTTCGTCTTTCGTCAAACTTATTTAAAAACTAAACAACTTGCTTAGGTGTTTTTGGAGATCCCTCTGGCAAGAATGCAGTATTTTTTTATTTCGATTTGAACCATGTTAAAGAATTCCTTTTGACTATCAAAGCTCTGCATTCATGGAAAATAAACCTTGGCTTTGGCAAGTCCATTGCCCTTCTCTGACTCCTATACTAGCTAGCTGGTGAATAACTGCCGAATTGATTGTTTAGAGCTATGGCTATGAAGATGTGTATTGATTGTGGAAGTGTAAATTTGATTATCATTCATGAAAAATAACCTTGGCTTTGGGCATGCATTTAATCCTTTTCCCTTCTGACTCTTAGCTGTACTAGCTAGCTAATAACATTACTGGCATGGCCACTTGTTTCTCGAGCACTATGGCTATGAAGTTGTTTATGGATTGTAGAAGTGTTATACTCGAGTCTTCTGCATGAAAATCCTTATTGGTTTTACATGTAGTGAACACTACAACACAATCCTAATAAGTGTACATATTTGTTCTGTAGGATTCCAGTTTCGAAGAGCCGCAGACCGTCCAGAGGCACAGGCAGGGCTGCAGAAAGAATTGGACAGGAAGACCTTGAAAGGGCTGAGAGGCTGGCCGAGGTGAAGGTTAGTAAAAAAAAATATTTCACCTGTGGTATTGTTTACCTGTTTCACAACATTATAATCATATCACACAACATTTGGCTGCATTCTGTAATTTCATGTAGCTTTTTCTTTCTCATAACTACAGGCTAAATTGCAAGGGCTGTCCTTTGAAGAAAGGGGAGAGGTGCTTCCCATCTACCTGGAGTGATTTTTGACATCATGTACCGGAGAGCTATCTCGGGTCTCAGGACAACCTCGCTGGTGCACCTGCATGAATTGCAGTGAGACTCCTGCACCTCCCAACACACAACTGCTGCCATTTCACCACTGCAATATTACGTGTGTTTATTATGTTTACGTAACAGGTTAAGACTTTCCACGACTACACTGTACTTTATTCATTGAGGAGACTGTCTCCATGCAGACACACTATTCATTTTTGATTGTGGCATTTTGTGGTTGGTTTGTTTTGACACCTCCCAACACTCCCCATAACCCCCATCTATGCATGCAACCACTCGTTTACACTGTGAGCATTCTTAAAATCTCTAATGTCAAGGAAGTCTTTAGTTTTTGCTTGCCTGAGTTGAATACCTAATAAAAAGCTGCAGACCATACTATTTACTAAGATCATTTTTTTATCAATATTTTTTCATAGTAGTCTATTTACCACTCCAATCTGATGCTGGCACTAAGACCGCACTCAATGAACTGTATAGGGCCATATGAAAATGCACATTCAAAATGCAAAACAGATACAAGGCTCTCCCTTGCCCTCCCTTTGGCAGATGTTTTATTTTTTTATTTAACCTTTATTTAACTAGGCAAGTCAGTGAAGAACAAATTCTTATTTACAATGACGTCCTACCAAAAGGCAAAAGGCCTCCTGCGGGGGATGGGGGCTGGGATGAAAAATTTATATAAATATAGGACAAAACACACATCACGACAAGAGAGACAACACTACATAAAGAGAGACCCAAGACAACAACATAGCAAGGCAGCAACACATGACAACAAAGCACGGAAGCAACACAATATGACAACAACGTGGTAGCAACACAACATGGTAGCAGCACAAAACATGGTAGAAACATTATTGGGGCACAGACAACAGCAAAGGGCAAGAAGGTAGCGACAACAATACATCATGCAAAGCAGCCAAAACTGTCAGTAAGAGTGTCCATGATTGAGTCTTTGAATGAAGAGGCTGAGATAAAACTGTCCAGTTTGAGTGTTTGTTGCAGCATGATCCGGTCGCTAACTGCAGCGAACTGAAAAGACGAGCGACCCACGGATGTGTGTGCTTTGGGGGCCTTTAACAGAATGTGACTGGTAGAATGGGTGTTGTATGTGGAGGATGAGGGCGGCAGTAGATATCTCAGATAGGGGGGAGTGAGGCCTAAGAGGGTTTTATAAATAAGCATCAACCTGTGGGCCTTGCGACTGTTATGTAGATATGACCAGTTTACAGAGGAGTATAGAGTGCAGTGATAGGTCCTATAAGAAGCATTGGTGGAAAATCTGATGGCCGAATGGTAAGGAAAATAGCCGCTTGACAGAACCCTTATCTGCCGATCTATAAATTATGTCTCCGTAATCTAGCATGGGTAGGATGGTCATCTGAATTAGGGTTATTTTGGCAGCTGGGGTGAAAGAGGAGCGATCACGATAGAGGAAACCAAGTCTAGATGTAACTTTAGCCTGCAACTTTGATATGTGCTGAGAGAAGGACAGTGTACTGTCTAGCCATACTCCCAAGTAATTGTATGAGGTGACTACCTCAAGCTCTAAACCCTCTGAGGTAGTAATCACACCTGTAGGGAGAGGTGCATTCTTCTTAACAAACCACATGACCTTTGTTTTGGCGGTGTTCAGGATAAGGTTAAGGGTAGAGAAACCTTGTTGGACACTAAGAAAGCTTTGTTGTAGAGCTTTTAACACCAGCTGAGTATAAGACTGTATCATCTGCATTTAAAATGGATGAGAGAGCTTGTTATTTCGTCTTCATTTCCGGTCACAACTTGTAGACTTGTTTACGTGTTGCTGTGCATTTTGTTGCTAACCTTACTTTGTTACCTGCCAACTTTACATTTTTTACCATGATTCTACACCTGCATTGCTTACTGTTTGGGGTTTTAGGCTGGGTTTCTGTACAGCACTTTGAGACATCAGCTGATATAAGAAGGGCTTTATAAATACATTTGATTGATTACATTTGATTGATTCCTACTGCCTTAGCTATGTTGTTGATATAAATTGAGTGTGGGACCTATGATTGAGCCTTGGGGTACTCACTTGGTGACAGGAAGTGGCTGAGACAGCAGATTTTAAACAGGAAGTACCAGTGAGGTCCGTTGAAGCTGATGCTAAGCTACAGGACTTCTTTGCTAGCACAGACTGGTATATGTTCAGGGATTCATCCGATAACATTGAGGAGTTTACCACATCAGTCATCATTAATACGTGCATCGACAAGGCTGTGCCCACAGTGACCATACGCACAAATCCCAACCAGAAGACATGGATTAAAGACAACAACCACATGAGCTAAAGGCTAGAGCTGCCGCATTCAAGGCGCTGAACACTAATCCAGACACTTATAAGAAATCCTACTATGACCGCCGACAAGCCATCAATCAGGCAAAGCGTCAATACAATACGAATATTGAAACTTACTATGACGGCTCTGATGCTCATCGGACGTAGCAAGGCTTGCAATCTACTGTGGATAACAAAGCGAAAACCAGACGCGAGCCGCCCAGTGAGACAAGTCTACCAAACAATCTAACTGCCTTCTATTCTCGCTTCAAGGAAAGCAACACTGAATCATGCATGAGAACACTAGCTGTTCCGGACAACTGTGTGATCTCGCTTTCCGCAGACGATGTGAGTTAGAACATTAAACAGGTTAACATTCACAAGGCCGGGGGGCCAGATGGATTACCAGGACGAGTAGATTACCAGATGGATTACCAAGCAAGTGCCTTCACTGATATTTTTCAACCTCTCAGTGATTATGTCTCTTATACCTACATGTTTCAAGCAGGCCACCATAGTCCCTGCACCCAAGGACATCACCATCATTCCAGGACGACACCCTGGACCCAATCCAATTTGCAACAGATCCACAGGTAATGTACTCCACATTGCACTCTCCCACCTGGATAAGAGCAACACCTATGTGAGAATGTTGTTAATTTACTACAGCTCAACGTTCAACAACATAATGCCTCCAAGCTCATCACTAAGCTCAGGACCCTGGGACTGAACAGCTCCCTCTGTAACTGGATCCTGGACTTCCTGACGGGCCGCCCCCAGGTGGTGAGGGTAGGCAACAACACATCCGCCATGCTGACCCTCAACACGGGGGCCCCTCAGAGGTGCAGTGTCTGTGTTCTTTTGCCCATATTAATATTTTCTTTTTATTGGCCAGTCTGAGATATGGCTTTTTCTTTGCAACTCTGCCTAGAAGGCCAGTATACCGGAGTCACCTCTTCACTGTTGACGTTGAGACTGGTGTTTTGTGGGTACCATTTAATGAAGCTGCCAGTTGAGGACTTGTGAGGCATCTGTTTCTCAAACTAGACACTCTAATGTACTTGTCCTCTTGCTCAGTTGTGCACCTGTCACGTTCTGACCTTAATTTCCTTTGTTTTGTATTTATTTAGTATGGTCAGGGCGTGAGTTGGGTGGGCAGACTATGTTTGTTTTTCTATGTTTTAGGGTATTTCTATGTTTCGGCCTAGTATGGATCTCAATCAGAGGCAGGTGTCATTAGTTGTCTCTGATTGAGAATCACACTTAGGTAGCCTGGGTTTCACTGTGTGTTTGTGGGTGATTGTTCCTGTCTCTGTGTTTGCACCAGATAGGACTGTTTTTGGTTTTCCACGTTTATTGTTTTGTAGTGTTCGTGTTTATCTTTTTCATAATTAAACATGAATAACCACCACGCTGCATTTTGGTCCGCTTCTCCTTCACCACAGGAAAACCCTTACAGCGCAGGGGCCTCCCACTCCTCTTCCTATTCCGGTTAGAGCCAGCTTGCACTATTCTGTGAAGGAAGTAGTACACAACGTTGTACGAGATCTTCAGTTTATTGGCAGTGTCTCGCATGGAATAGCTTTAATTTCTCAGAACAAGAATAGACTGACGAGTTTCAGAAGAAAAGTCTTTGCTCCTGGCCCTTTTGAGCCTGTAATCGAACCCGCAAATGTTGATGCTCCAGATACTCAACTAGTCTAAAGAAGGCCAGTTTTATTGCTATTTTATTTAGTTCAACAGTTTTCAGCTGTGCTAACATAATTTCAAAAGGGTTTTCTAATGATCAATTAGCCTTTTAAAATGCTAAATTTGGATTACCTAACACAACGTGCCATTGGAACACATGAGTGATGGCTGCTGATAATGAGCCTCACTAAGCCTATGTACAGTCGTGTATATCAAAAGACACTTGAGGCAGCAGACTTTGTGAAAATGTATATTTGTGTCATTCTCAAAACCTTTGGCCCCGACTGTAGATATTCCATAAAAAAATCTGCCGTTTCCATCTACAATAGTCATTTACACCATTAACAATGTCTACACTGTATTTCTGATCAATTTGATCTTATTTTAATGCACAAAAACATATATTTTCTTTCAAAAACAAGGACATTTCTAAGTGACTCCAAACTTTTGAATGGTAGTTTATATATTTTTTATATCCATTTTAGAATAAGGCTGTAACGTAACAAAATGTGGAAAAAATCAATGGATCGTAATACTTTCTGAATTCATTTCTACCTCAATTACCCTGCACATCAACTTGGTGCTGGTACCCTGTGCACCTGTATATAGCCAAGTTATCGTTACTCGATATATTATTAATGTATTCATGTATTAATTCCTTGTGATATCTTTGTATTCATTCTTATTTTCTCTCTGCATTGTTGGAAAGGGCCCTTAAGTAAGGATTTCACTATTAGTCTACACCTGCTGTTTACGAAGCATGTGACAAATAACATTTAATCAAATTTGTTATGCTTGCAGCCGAAAAATAATGTTGTTTTGATTGGACTGAGAAACTTCCCAATACAGGCTGTAATTGAATAGCGCCATAGCCCACACGTATGGAAAACCATAGTAGTGGACAGACTGAATACCACTCCCTTAGATTACTGAGGCCATTTGGGACATCTGTCAATGTTAACACAGTGTTGTCCAGCTCTGCTTTCACAGTTAATCTTATTTACCCAACAGGATTACATGCATGTATCATCGGGGAATTCCAAATCAATCTATAGCGAGTGATTAAGCTTCTTATTAATAAGCTTCCACAGGGGAAAAGATAGCTGAAATTATCTAAAGGGAGCGAGACTAGTGACCGAGTCGGTGAGATGCAAGTTTCCAGTATGCTAATTAGCCTCACCAATTATTCCTTCACTCATTAATTTCATTATTTTCTTGATGGAGAGCTAAATACAGCCCACGTTTTCAGTTGTTGACAGGAAGCTTGCACCAGGGTAAAATTGTATTGCTATGCTTTTGTTATGCAAGAACTAGGCCTATATGAAGCACCCCGACATTACGAAATATTTGTGTCATTTGATTTTCCTTTGACACTTTGCATTTTTTAAATCACATGGATGCTAAAATAGTCTGTAATATCTCTATATCATCTTTGTTTTTAGTACAGTTCGTTTCGCCATTCGATTCACACTTAGACACAAATAATAAAATGTTATATTCTGAGGTACAGCAATCCCACACACGGGAGGCTAGGTGAAGTGTAAGCTAGGTGAAGCACTGGTGCCCTGATGCTGATTGCTGATGAATCATTATCCACCTCTCCCACACTTTAATCAGTGACAAAGAGGGAATTCAGCTACTATAAATGTAGGGATACAGGAGAATTGTCTGTAGACCTGGGACAAACAGTATTGCTTTCTTTCAAATAATTTGGATGCGCTTGATTCAGACCTGGGCTCAAATATTATTTGCTTTCTTTCAAATACTTTAGCTCTGCTGTTCAGACCTTTCCTGGTGGATTGGAACCAATAGAACAGTCCCAAGAGTGAGGTTGGCTCAATCAAACACTAGCTTGCATTGCATAATGGAACCAATGGAATAATCCCCAAAATGCAAACCCCGACCGACCACCTGTCACTTTTTTTTGCAAATTAGTGCAAACTAATTTGAGGGCACTATAAATATTTGAAATACATAATACTACTTCAGCTGCAACAAAGGCACTGACCTTAACCTCCTCATGGCATATGCTCCTTTCTTCCCGTCATATTGATATTTCCAGGACCAAACTACCCCGGGAGTGTGCCGTTGGGAGGTTTCAATTTTCCAGTTTTAATGTCACGTGCACAAGTACAGTGAAATGCCTTTCTTGCAAGCTCTAAACCGAACAATGCAGTAATCAATATAAATGTAGTCCTAAAAACAACATAAGGTAGAAAAATAAGAAATAACAATAACACGAGAAGTAAGTAAGCTATATAAAGAGTGAGTTCCAAAACCATATTTACAATATGCAGAGATACGGGAGGGATAGAGGTAGATATGTATAGGGGTAAGGGGGTTAGGCATCAGGATATATGATAAACAGAGTAGCAGCAGCGTATATAATGATTGTATGTGAGGGTGTGTGCGTGTATGTATTCAGTATAAATGTGTGTGAACAAATGAAGTGTGTGTATGCAAATGAAGTGTGTGCGTATGTAGAGTCGTGTGAGTGTGCATAGACAGTGCAACAAAATATTTACAGCACCAGTCAAATGTTTAGACACCTACTCATTCAAGGGTTTATCTTTATTTTTACTATTTTCTACATTGTAGAATAATAGTTGAGACATCAACACTATAAAATAACACATATAGAATCGTGTAGTATCCAAAAAAAGTGTTAACTCAAAACATATTTTTTATTTGAGATTCTTCAAAGTAGCCACCCTTTGGCTTGATGACAGCTTTTATCATTCTCTCAACCAGCTTCATGAGGAATGCTTTTCCAACAGTCTTGTAGGAGTTCCCACATATGCTGAACACTTGTTTGGTGCTTTTCCTTCACTCTGCGGTCCAACTCATCCCAAACCATCTCAATTGGGTTGAGGTCGGGTGATTGTGGAGGCTGCACTCCATCACTCTCTTTCTTGGTCAAATAGCCCTTACACAGCCTGGAGGTGTGTTTTAGGTCATTGTCCTATTGAAAATGTGGACAGATTTCCACTGGTCTAATGTCCACTGTTCGTGTTTCTTGGCCCAAGCAAGTCTGTTCTTCTTATTGATGTCCTTTAGGAGTGGTTTCTTTGCAGCAATTTGACCATCAAGGCCTGATTCACACAGTCTCCTCTGAAAAGTTGATGTTGAGATGTGTCTGTTTCTTGAACTATGTGAAGCATTTATTTGGGCTGCAATTTCTGAGGTTGGTAACTCTAATGAACTTATCCTCTGCAACAGAGGTAACTCTGGGTCTTCCTTTCCTGTGGCGGTCCTCATAAGAGCCAGTTTCATCATCGTGCTTGATCTTTTTTTGCGACTGCACATGAAGAAACTTCTTGAAATGTTCCACATTGTCTGACCTTCATGGCTTAAATTAATGATGGACTGTCTTTTCTCTTTGCTTATCTGAGGTGTTCTTGCCATAATATGAACTTGGTCTTTTACCAAATAGGGCTATCGTCTGTATACCACAACTACCTCACAACACAACTGATTGGCTCAAATGCATTTGGCAGGAAAGAAATGCTACAAATTAACTTTTAACAAGGCACACCTGTTAATTGAAATGCATTCCAGGGGACTACCTCATGAAACTGTTTGAGAGAATGTCAAGAGTGCTGTCATCAAGGCAAAGGGTGGCTATTTGAAGAATCTCAAATCTCAAATATATTTTGATTTGTTTAACATTTTTGGGTTACTACATTATTCCATGTGTGTTATTTCATAGTTTTGATGTCTTCACTATTATTCTAAAATGAAAAAATAAAGGAAAACCCTTGAATGAGTAGGTGTGTCCAAACTTTTGACTGGTACCGTATATATATACTAAAGGTCAACGCAAATGGTCTGTGTAGCCATTTTGTTAGCTATTTAGCAGTCTTATGGCTTGGGGATATACTCTGTTCAGGAGCCTGTTGGTGTCAGACTTGATGCAGCGGTACCGCTTGCTATGCGGAAGCATAGAGAACAGTCTATGGCTTGGCTGGCTGGAGTATTTAACAATTTTCTGGGCCTTCCTTTCACACAACCTGATATAGAGTTGTATCTTAACACGGGCAGAAATGTGATAAACACATTCACCTACTCTTTTAAATTCAATGGAGGCAGCTCCGGCATTCAATTGGTCTGGCCACAATTCAATTAGAGGGGCACACAAAACAGAGCCTGACGATTGTGCTCAGTCAATCTGGAATGATACCAAAGGACAAGCCCCACACATTCTCTCTCTCTCTGACACTGCCTCACTCTTTTCCCTCTGACACACACCTACATAGAGGCTGAATAATCTTGGTATGGCAAATGGACCATTTTGATCATAAGCGTCTGAATGAAATTCATACTCTTTTTTTTTTTGCATGGCTTGGTAAAAAACCTCAACTCAGGTGGGCTGCCGTGTCTCCATGCCTCCCTGCCTAGTCCCTATTGTGTGCACTGTGCACAATGAGTCACCCCTCTCTCCTATGCCATTCCTTTCATTAATAAACTATGTTTGTGCCTGGCTGGTGATCAAACTTGACAGACAAAAGGCATTATGTAACGCCATGCATGGAATACTAAATCGGAGGCTGTACCTTTTGATTTTGATGAGTGGGAGTGTTGGGTGAAAATAGCTGGGATTATTATGGGGTGGGATTCATGCTGGGCGATGCGTGCAATAATGCCTCAAGAAACCAAGCTACAGCAGCAGGACTTTTGAAGAACTGCTCAGAAGTACGATGTACCAAATTAGTTTTGTCTTTAGGTCAGGGCTCTCCATCCCTGTTGGGGGATTCTGCTTCCCTTGCTGGTTCCACCGTTGGGGTGCCAAGATAGAGAAAAGCTTGGACTGGGTTGAGTGGAAGCTAACATCCCATACGGGTGGGAGGGCCAAGAGACCAGAGGTGGCAGAACAGAGTGCTCGAGATGTGGTGTAGGGTTTGAGAATAGCCTGACGGTAGGGAGGGGCAGCTCCTCTTGTTGCTCTGTAGGCAAGCACTATGGTATTGTAGTGGATGCAAGCTTCGACTGGAAGCCAGTGGAGTGTGCGGAGGAGTGGGGTGACATGGGAGAACTTGAGATGGTTGAAAACCAGGTGGGCAGCAATGTTCCGAATAAGTTGCAGGGGTTTGATTCCACAAGCGTGGAGCCAGGCAAACAGCGAGTTACAGTAGTCCAGACAGGATAGGACAAGTGCCTGGATTGGAACCTGTGCCGTTTCCTGTATGAGGTTGGGTCATACTCTATGGATGTTGTAGAGCATAAACCTGCAGGAGCGAGTCACTGATTTGATGTTCACAGAGAATGACAGGGTGTTATCCAGGACCACGCAAAGGTTCTTTGCACTCTGGGAGGGTGACACTGTTGAGTTTTCAACCGTGATAGAGAGGTCTTTGAGCAGATGGGCCTTCTCCGGGAACAAGAGCAGACACGCAGAGATGCGTGTCGCTGCCTGGGTGTCAGAAGGGGGGCAGGAGAAAAGTAGTTGATTGTCATCAGCATTGCAAGTATAGGAGACAACATGATGATTTGTCAGAGCCAAGTCACTTGGTGTATAAAGAGAAGAGGAGAGGGCCTATAACTGACCCCTGGAGGAAACCAGTAGTGAGAGTACGTGGTCCTCTCCACATCACCTGGTAGGAGGGGCCTGCCAGATAGGATGCAATCCAAGAGTGTGCAGAGAATGAGACGCCCAGCCCTGAGAGGGTGGAGAGGGCAGAGGAGAGAGAGTCCGCTTTGGCAGTGCTATGAGCCTCCTGAGACAGAGTAGAGCAGTCTCGGTTGAGTGACCCGTCTTGAAGCCTGACTGGTTAGGGTCAAGAAGATCGTTCTGGGAGAGATAACAGGAGAGTTGATCAGGGACCGTATGCTCAAGTGTTTTGGAAAGAAAAGAAAGGGATAAAAGTACAAAATAATGTGACGTCAGATGAGTCGAGTATTGGTTTCTTCAGGAGGAGGAAAGTGACTTGAGCCATTTTGAAGTTAGAGCGGATGCAGCCAGTGGTCATGGATGAGTTGATGAGGGAATTGAGGAATGGGAGAAGCTCTCCAGAAATGGTATGGAGAAGGGAATGGGGTCGAGAAGGCAGGTTGTTGGGCGTCCAGTCGCAGAATTTAATCTGGAGAGTGAGGGGAGAAAGAGGTCGTAGGGTAGCTTTGTGTGAGTGGGACCAGTGAACTCAATAGGCTGAGTGAATGAGGAGCAAATGTCGTCAACATTCTTTTCAAAGTGGTTGGCAAAGTCATCTGCAGAGAGGGAGGAGGTGGAAAATTAAGGAGGGGGCAGATGGTGGAAAAGAGTTTCCTAAGGTTTTAAATTTAAATTAACTTTGAATTTAAAAAGTTGCATTAGCAGCGGATAGAGAGGAAGAGAAGGTATAGAAGAGGGAGTGAAAGGATTATAGGTCCTCAGGAAGTTTAGTTTTTCTCCATTTTTGCTCAGCTGCCCGCAGCCCTATTCTGTAAGCTCGCAATGAGTCACCCAGCCACGGAGCAGGAAGGGAGGGCCAAGCCGGGAGGAAAGGGGACAGTGCATGTTATAGGATGCGGAAGTGGAGGAGAGTAGGGTCGAAGAGGCAGAATCAGGAGACAGGAGGGAGAAGGATTTAGCAGGAGAGCGAGATGATAGGAGAGAGTAGTGGGAGAGAGAGTAAAGATTGCGACGGTGCCATCTGGGTAGGGGCTGAGTGGTTAGGGTTGGAGGAAAGGGAGACGGAAAAGGAAACAAAGTAGTGATCAGAGTCCTGTAGGGGGGTTGCAGTGAGATGAGTAGACGAATAGCCTCTAGTTAAGATGAGGTCAAGCATATTGCCTGCCTTGTGAGTTGGAGGGGATTGTGAAGGGGTGAGATCAAAAGAGGCAAGGAGGGGAAAGAGAGAGTTGGAAAGAAACGAATCGAAGGCAGACGTTGGAAGCTTGAAGTCACCAAGTACGAAGAGCAGTAAGCCATAAGGAAATGAGCTTATCATGGTGTCAAGCTCATATAGGCACTCTCCAAGGGCACCTGGTAGGCGATAGATGACAACAATGTTTAGCTTGAATGGACAAGTGACAGTGACAGCATGGAATTCAAATGAGGAGATGGACAGGTGAGAGAGGAAAAAAATAGAAAATCTCCAGTTAGAAAAAGTGAGTAGCCCTGTGCCACCACCGAGACGACCAGATTGTCACGCCCTGATCTGTTTCACCTGTCCATGTGATTGTCTCCACCCCCTCCAGGTGTCACTTATTTTCCCTGGAGTATTTATCCCTCTGTTTCCTGTCTCTCTGTGCCAGTTCGTCTTGCATGTTCAAGTCAACCAGAGCGTTTTTCCCGTGCTCCTGCTTTTCTCTTCTATTTTGCGAGTCCTCTCAGTATTGACTTTGCCTGTTTCTCTGGACTCCATTCCCGCCTGCCTGACCATTCTGCCTGCCCTGACCTCAAGCCCGCCTGCCATTCTGTACCTCTGAAACGCAAAACTGGTTTTGACATTTTGCCTGTCCACGACCATTCTCTTGCCTACCCCTTTTGGATTGTTAATAAACATCTTGGACTAACCATCTCCCTACTGTGTCTGCATCTGGGTCACGCCTTGTGCCCTTATGCAGATGCTCTTGGACTATGAGAGAAAACGTAGTCAGATGAAGAGAGAGCAGCTGGATTATCCGTGTTCTCTGGGGTGATCCATGTCTCCGTTAGGTCCAAAAAGTCAAGGGTTTGAAGGGAAGCATAGGCTCAGATGAACTTACGATCAGGGTACACTAAATTAGAAGGGTTGCAGCCAAGGGGTTGGGAAGGCCTGTAAAGCCTACAGGGAGAGGTGCGAACAGGTATAGAAAACACACACAAACTCAGCAAAAAAAGAAATGTCCCTTTATCAGGACCCGGTCTTTCAAAGATAATTTGTAAAAATCCAAATAACTTCACAGATCTTCATTGTAAAGAGTTTAAACACTGTTTCCCATGTTTGTTCAATGAACCATAAAAAAAAGTAATGAACATGCACCTGTGGAAAGGTCATTTAGACACTAACAGTTTACAGACGGTAGGCAATTAAGGTCACAGTTATGAAAACTTAGGACACTAAAGACACCTTTCCACTGACTCTGAAAAACTCCAAAAGAAAGATGCCCAGGGTCCCTGCTCATCGGCGTGAACATGCCTTAGGCATGCTGTAAGGAGGCATGAGGACTGCAGATGTGGCCAAGGCAATAAATTGCTATGTCCGTACTGTGAGACGCCTAAGACAGCGCTACAGGGAGACAGGACGGACAGCCGACCATCCTCGCAGTGGCAGACCACATGTAACAACACCTGCACAGGATCGGTACATCTGAACATCACACTTGCGGGACAGGTACAGGATGGCAACAACATCTGCCCGAGTTACACCAGGAATGCACAATCCCTCCATCAGTGCTCAGACTGTCTGCAATAGGCTGAGAGAAGCTGGACTGAGGGCTTGTAGGCCTGTTGTAAGGCAGGTCCTCACCAGACATCACCGGCAATAACATCACCTATGGGAACAAACCCACATTCACTGGACCAGACAGGACTGGCAAAAAGTGCTCTTTACTGACAAGTCACGGTTTTGTCTCACCAGAGGTGATGGTCAGATTTGCGTTTATCGTCGAGGGAATGAGCGTTACACCGAGGCGTGTATTCTGGAGCATTTCTGTGCATTACAGGGAAGACATCCTCCTCCCTCATGTGGTACCCTTCCTGCAGGCTCATCCTGACATGACCCTCCAGAATGACAATGCCACCAGCCATACTGCTCGTTCTGTGTGTGATTTCCTGCAAGACAGGAATGTCAGTGTTCTGCCATGGCCAGTGAAGAGCCCGGATCTCAATCCCATTGAGCACGTCTGGGACCTGTTGGATCGGAGGGTGAGGCCTAGAGCCATATCCCCCAGAAATGTCTGGGAACTTGCAGGTGCCTTGATGGAAGAGTGGGGTAACATCTCACAGCAAGAACTGGCAAATCTGGTACACTCCATGAGGAGGAGATGCACTGCAGTAGATAATGCAGCTGGTGGCCACACCAGATACTGACTGTTACTTCTGATTTTGACCCCCCCTTTGTTCAGGGACACATTCCATTTCTGTTAGTCACATGTCTGTGGAACTTGTTCAGTTTATGTCTCAGTTGCTGAATCTTATGTTCATACAAATATTTACATATGTTAAGTTTACTGAAAATAAACGCAGTTGACAGTGAGAGTTTCCTTTTTTGCTGAGTTAAGTTGCCAAAGCTACAAAAGAGCTAAATGAGATCAGAAAATAACTAAGTAAGATATTCAAGTGAGAGTGTGGAGCCTTCCTCTCTTTCCTTCCGCGAAGAATGCAGAAAATCTCAGAAGAACCGTCTTAGTTTTGCTAACAAGACCTCCACTGACACAACCGCCACCGCGTACAGCTGCTACTGAGAAACCAGGGGAGACTGAAGAAATAACACTAATTGTTATTTGCCTAGCAGAGGTGGAGAGCACACCTCCCTGTACTAAATGTTGATTGCCTAGGAGAGGAGAAACCACTCCCCTTCCAATACAGCCACTGATTACTAAAACAAGTGACAAATTGGCCTGCCCCTTGGTCCTGGTTGATGTGGCAACAATCATCTGCAAGTTATGAGCAGTCAGTATTACACACACCAAGTAGGCTACTGGGAAGACAGGTAGCACTTAAAGTAGATGGCCCTAGTGTAACCGATGTGAAATGGCTAGCTAGTTAGCGGTGGTGCGCGATAATAGTGTTTCGATCGGTGACATCACTTGCTCTGAGACCTTGAAGTAGTGGTTCCCCTTGCTCTGCAAGGACTGCAGATTTTGTGGCGCGATGGGTAACGATGCTTTGTGGGTGACTGTTGTCGGTGTGTGCAGAGGGTCCCTGGTTTGAGCCCGAGTCGGTGCGAGGGGACGGACGAAAGTTAAACTGTTAGATTGATGCTGTTGACCCGGGTCACTGGTTGCTGCGGAAAAGGAGGAAGTCAAAAGGGGGGTGAGTGTAACCGATGTGAAATGGCTAGCTAGTTAGCGGTGGATCGGTGACGTCGCTCAATCTGAGACCTTGAAGTAGTGGTAACGATGCTTCGTGGGTGACTGTTGTCTGTGTGCAGAGGGTCCCTGGTTCGAGCCCAGGTAGGGGCGAGGGGACGGACTAAAGTTGAACTGTTACACTAGATAGCAAAAAGACAGTACTAGACAACAGATAAAGACAAAAAAGTATACGTATCACCCCTGGAGAGTCCTCTAGCTATAGAATGAAGCACACTGCTGTCTCTGGTTTATTGCCAGTCCCACACCTACAGGAGGTCAGCTCCCGCTCAGCCCAGTCAAAGCTCTCCCCTGTCCTGGCACCCCAGTGGTGGAACCAGCTTTCCCTTGACACTAGGACACTAAGTCCCTGCCCATATTCCGAAAACGTCTGAAACCCTACCTCTAGAGTAGGAGAGATTGATCGTGAGGGAGTTTGTAAGACACCTCAGTCAGTCTAAGGTGCCGTTCCCCCCCCAAAAAAACACTTGTCTTTTCCTACTAGCACTAACTTTGCTGATAACTTCTTTGTGGATTTTTTTTTATTTTTTACTTATGACTGTGATATGTGGTCGTCTACCAAGCTATCTGTAAGTCGCTCTTGATAAGAGTGTCTGCTAAATGACTCAAATGGAAATGGAAGAGGTGATTGCCTTGTGAACAGTTTCAAGAGGGGCTTTCGAAACTATACAGCTGTGTATGGCAATATGTAGCTCTTTCTAACAAAATGAGGGCAAAGGATTCCAGTTTGTTCCCTTTTTAAATCTTGTGCATGCTTTTTGATATGTAAATTGGGAGGTTACAGCTTGTTTCTGTTTTTCTATGCACACTCCTCTTTGGATTAAAAGAGAGGGAGGGAGAAAGAGAAAGGGGGGAGGGAGGGAGAGATGGGAGAGAAAAAGAGAGAGAAGGGGGAGAGCCAGACAGAGAAGGGGGTGAAGCGAGAGAGAGAGTGAGAAAGAAAAAGAAAAAGAGAGACAGAGAGACCTGGCATGCCAAAGCTGTTGTGTCTCAATGTGGTGGAGCCACTGCATTGCACCAAAACCAAGGGGAGAGAGGGTGTAAGAGAGTGAGAGGGGGGAAGAGAGAGAGAGAGATACAGAGAGAGAGACTAGCAGTAATGCAAGAGAGACAGAAAGAGATTGAAAAGGATACTTTGGAGAGGAGAAAGTGAAATAGAGAGAGAGAGAGAGAGAGAGAGAGAGAGAGAGAGAGAGAGAGAGAGAGAGAGAGAGAGAAAGAGGAGAGACAATACATACATATATTTGCAATCCATCTGGCTTCAGCTCACTTCACTGGTGGGGGTAAAGGGTTCATGGCTGAAGCCCAAAATATCAATATTTCAAATGTTATTTCACCTTCATTCACAATGACAATCCTGCCATAAAAATAACATACAATCCTTCGCTATCATTTCCACCCATTATTCCCCATTCAACAGATTAACCAGACATGTTGTCGGCCAAATGCTTGTTTGCTGACTGTTGCTTCCCTCCATCCATTAATTTTGGAGCAAACGGTCCCCATGCCAAACGGTCCCCATGCCAAACGGTCCCCATGCCAAACGGTCCCCATGCCAGATTTGTACAACAAGGAAGACAGGCGGGAAAAGGCGACATTTGGAAACTGAAAAAAGCTGTTTGGGGTGAAAACAATGATGGAGAACGGTGTTTGTGGTGTGTTATTTGGAAGAATTTAGATACACACATGCGAATACGCTCTCCGATAACTGACAGAAACAAATGCAGAGCAAAGAAAAGAATCGAGAGCAATATGTCAAAAGAGCCACGAGTCTGTATAGACTCTGGGTAGGACTAGGTGTTTGTCAGGGGTAAGGGAGTGGTGGAGAAGGTCATGGAAAGATGCAGAGATACAGTGCTGGGTCGCATTCACTAGGCACAAATGGTAGAAAACGGGGGGTGGTGCTGTATGCCACGCTGGGTACAGCAGAGCAGGCAGACACTGACAAAGTTTACAGTAGAGGAGGGGCCGCAGTCATAATCTGCCATCATGCACTGCAGGTGGATGTGGACTGGGGAGGATGATTTCATTCATTGTGAATTTATATTATGGGGTATTACACAGTGTTTGCTATCAACCCATTCAAATACAGTATTTAGTGTCGTAGTAGTATTCATAGTTGGGTTCGGCAATATAGCCCAAATGTCATATGACGTTATATAAAGAACATACGCTATACCTTACGTGACAATACTCTCTACAGATCCATACATGTACCGAAAACATTGCCATGAGTATGTGTCGTACTATGCCTACTAGTAGTTGGAGTTTAAACCTGACCTCTAAAAGATGTACGTTTGGCATCTTAAGCAGAAAGAAAACAAGACAAAAACTGCAGTCACCTTTTGACATTGCGATAGCGTCATGGCATCTGTAGTAATGGTGATGGAGGATGTGTAAACCCTGGACCGTGCACACTGATCAAGCTCCTGGTAGAGGTGGAGGGAAGTGGGCTGTGGAAGAGGCAGCCCTACAGGGACACACAGGCCATTTCTATAAATCTTGTAACCTTACACCCACCTGCAACCTCCCCCCTGGACTAAAATGAAGCAGGTGGACTAACTACAGAAACTACAAATGTTTCAGATGCTTTCTACTCATACTTTACAATGCTGGCTGACTACCTCTCATTTAACCCATGCAACGGACCACGCATTTGAATGCACTCATGACTAAAGTTATAGCGGTTATTACATTTTGGCAGCCGGTGATTGTCAAGCAAATAACTGCCGGTCTCACTGTAATGTACCGTCAATTAACATAAACACATTTAGCATCTCCTGGCTTCCAAGCATATCCTACAAGCCACTGATGCAGAGCTTTGGAACATCTAAACATTTAAAATATAATAGTATATGTAGTATCTACATTTAAAGTATAATACATCCATGTAAAATAGACTACACCATCACAATAAATCCATTATTTATTTTAGACAGGTCTAAAGAAACGTTATATGAAGAAAATGTAGTCTATTTCAGAAGAACAGAATAGCATACTCTGAGTTGTCCTTATGTTTGGCCCTGATCTGGCTATGCCATATGGCTGTTGGCTACAATAGTTCATTTAGCAAACAAGATTTGCTTAGAATTCCGTAGCATTATTTTATAGTATGAAGAATACAAATGAACATAGCTGAATAAAATAGGAACTCTATTTCCTCCAAAGGATTTGAGGGAGTGCTCACATGCGGTTATTCTGTGTTTAGCGCTTAATAAAGAAACAGCTACTCCTATATGCTTAATTTAGTTATTTATGTAACTTTAGTTGTGATACAAATGTTGGGCTATATGTTTTGATTTTTAATACATTCGAAGGTAGCATTATCTGACTCTAATGATGATTTGAAAAAAGTTACATGAAAGGCATCAGCTCTGCTTTGTTTTTTTTGCACACGCTGTACACACTTCATCAGTCTCTCATTCACAATTTGACAAGCAATTAATAATGCCTTGATAATAATGCCCCCTAAAAAAAATTATGCCTTTAGCGGCCAGTGGCCGTTTTGCCCTTGGACTGAATATAATAATTATAATTCCCTTCTCCCGACTGCATGCCGAAGCCCCTCTCACTCACATGATGATCGGGTCTTTGTCACAGGCTACAAGTAAAGACAGACACATCGGGGATGCAAATGTGTGCCTCCTTATCCAATTCCAAGGTGCATATTGAAGATATTGGAAGAACTGTCCACATTTACTTTTCGTCAGCCAACAAGATGAGTAGGCCTAGCGAACAGCAAAAGCACTAGCCTATGTCAATCTACTCTCCCCATAGTACAAAAGTTGACCTATTTTATTCTGAGCAATAAATAAATATTTCAAACATAGTCTGGAAGAGTTGTGGAATGCGATAGATGCCAAATTACTACAACCACTAGCATAAAAAAAGCTGTTTTAAGCAATGAGCCTGGCGCAACAGATGAGAACGATTAGCTTAAAATGTAGATAAACTATTAGGCTATTTCTTCACATTATAAGCTCAGAAATATGCACACGGCAATAGGCTACAAGCGTAAATGATCTATTATTAGGAAAACAACATCCTGAAAAGTGACCACAAATGTGATTATGCATGTAATGTTTTTATTATAAAGGTGCATTTTTATGGTGAAAATGATCTTCCCCAAACTCACACGCTGCGTTAGGGCTGGGCGATGTCGCCAAAATAATATATCACTGTATTTAAAAAAAAATATTGGATGGCATGACGATATTTAACGGTATTTTTAGTTTTTGAATAATAAAAGTTTTACATTTGCTGTTTGAGTAGTGAGTGATCCGAGGGTGGCAACACATACACTCTAACTGATTTCAATAAATCTTTCTGCATTCTGATTGTTTTATACTATTCAATTCAACTTTTATCATTTCTGCGTTTCCTGCCCTCAATTGCAGTGGTGGAAAAAGTACCATATTGTCATACTTGAGTAAAAGTAAAGATAAGTTCATAGAAAATGACTCAAGTAAAAGTCACCCAGTAATATACTACTTGAGTAAAAGTCTAAAAGTATTTTGTTTTAAATATACTTAAGTATCAAAAGTAAATGTAATTGATCAAATGTACTTAAGTATCAAAAGTAAAAGTATAAATAATTTCTAATTCCTTACATTAAGTAGTACTTGAAAGTATTTTTACTTAAGTACTTTACACCACTGCTCAATTGAGATAATTTCCACACTGCCACGTAGGGCTGCACGATATGGGCAAATAATCTAGGATTTCTTTTTAACCAAATGTTGCAATTGCGATTTGACTTGCAAATTAGCAAAACTGTTCGAATCATGGAAAGAGAATGAACATTCTAATTCTATAGTTAGAATATAATAGTGAGCACTTTGAATACAGTGTTGTTTTAGATGACAACAAATTAAAATACCAGGGAGGAGTTATTGTGACAGGATAGGAACAAAAAAAAGAAGTTAATCCTCTCACTCACCCTTGTCATTTTTTTTGTCTTATGTTGCATCAAACTTTACACGATTCTTATCATGTTACTGAATGTATCCAGAGTATTTTCAGATTTAGTTCTTATCAAAGGATGCTAAAAGTACAGTAAATGTAAAATGCACATAAAATCAACAGAAATGTTTGGATTCAGTCTTGAGACATGTGAACTGTTGTGTAAAGGGTTAAAAGCAAAAAATTCATATTACAGAACTTCAATGTAAAGAATCTGACTTAATCCTTTAACAGGCAGCTCAACTGGGCAGTTGACTACCAATTTTGAAATAGAATGAAACATATAATATTTGGGGACGTATTTTTTCTTGTCAACAAATGCCATTTAGTAAAATGATCATGTGGTTTTCATTATCGAATTCCTGTTTTCGAAAATCGTTGAAAACCAGGAAGTGAGCATTAGCAAAACCTTATTTTTTTTCACACATTTTCAGTACTATTCAATGGTGGAAAAAGTACCTAATTGTCAAACTTGAGTAAAAGTGCAGACACCTTAAAAGAAAATGATTCAAGCAAAAGTGAAAGTCACCCAGTAAAATACTACTTGAGTAAAAGTCTAAAAGTATTTGGTTCTAAATATACTTAATTATCAAACGTAATTGTAATTGCTAAAATATACTTGAAGGTATTTGTTTCAATAGTCCATTGTTGACATAGTCCCAAAATGTTTTGCTTGTTAGCAATCCCATAACAATTCAAAATACAGAAATCATCCCTGTCTGATGCATTTTGAGTCATATGATGCATTACCGCCGCTCTGATATCCAAAAGTTATTTACAGCCGGAAATAACTTTTGGATATCAGAGCGGCGGTAACTCGCCAGTATTATGACCAAGAATACGACTTTCCCAAATTAGATGCTTTGTTTGTACTCCCCAGGGCAATTTAACTTCTTCCAGAGCCTGCTCCAAAACACTGCCGGAGAAGAGGTATTCGGAGTGGATTGTGATAACATACAGAAACTGAAGTCCTTCACAATCAAATGCCAACCATATTACCTCCCAAGAGAATTCTCTTTGGTTATAGTCACAGCCGTGTATATTCCCCCTCAAGTCGATACCACGACGGCCCGTCAAAGAACTACACTGGATTTTATGCAAACTGGAAACCACAACTGGGGATTTTAACAAAGCAAATTTGAGGAAAATTCTACCGAAGGTCTACCAACACATTGACTGTAGTACTCGCGCTGTTAAAACATTGGACCATTGCTACTCAACTTTTCCAAATGCCTACAAGGCCCGCCCTCCATTCGGCAAATCTGATCACGACTCCATTTTGTTCTTCCCTTCCTATAGGCAGAACCTTAAACAAGAAGTAACCGTGCTACGCTGGTCTGACCTATTGGAATCTATGCTTCAAGATTGTTTTGATCATGTGGACTGGAATATGTTCCAGGTAGCTTCTGAGAATAACATTGACGAATACATGGATACGGTGACTGAGTTTATCAAAAAATTATAGAAGATGTTGTACCCACTGTGACTATTAAAACCTACCCAAATCAGAAACTGTGGATAGATGGCAGCATTCGTGCAACACTGAAAGCGCGAATCACTGCATTTAACCATGGCTAGGTGACTGGGAATATGGCCGAATTCAAAAAGTGTAGTTTTTTCTTCCGTAAGGCAATCAAATAGACAAAATGTCAGTACAGAGACAAAGTAAGATATGAGGAGACGTATGTGGCAGGGTCTACAGACAATCACGACCTAAAAAAGGGAAACCAGGGAAAAAAGGGAAAAAAATCTTTGAAATTTTTGCATGTTGCATTTATATTTTTGTTCAGCGTATATTGACGTTACATACAGTGCATTCGGAAAGTATTATATACAGTGCATTCGGAAAGTATTCAGACCCCTCGACTTTTACAGCCTTATTCTAAACTGTATAAAATTAATCTACACACTATACCCCATAATGACAAAGTAAAGTGGTGAATTCTTACAAAGAAACCCCGCCCTCCCCTTTTCCTATGTCTTTTCTTCACGCTGATGACGGGGATTTGGGCCTTGTCTTGACAAAGCAGTATATCCTTCGCTTCGGACTCATTAAAGAAAAAATCTTTGTCCAGTTCAATGTGAGGATTCGCTGTTCTGATGTCCAGAAGCTCTTTTCGGTCATAGGAGACGGTAGCAGCAACATTATGTATAAAATGAGTTACAAACAATGTGGGAAAAAAAGACAAATAGCACAGTTGGTTAGGAGTCCGTAATACAGCAGCCATCCCCTCCAGCGTCATTACATTCCCTTCATGCTCTTAAACATGGACATAAAGATTACCCTACAGACACAGGGTATTATTATCTCTAGAGCGAGCACTATCAGTCGGTTGACAAATGGCGACATGTTCGAGACAACAGCTCCATCTGTAGTGACAGTGCTTAGACTGTTGCGGTGCAAATTAAAGTGTGTGTGTGTGATTCAGAGGGGGTGTACTTCATTCCCCTCCCAATAGGTCAGATACCGCATGATGAAACTAAATGTAATGCCATGACACATCGAGTAGAAAGCAGTGGAAACACACAACAATCTCCAACAACACAAGAGAGAGCTCCAACACAGCAGCCTTCTTCACTCGGAAAGAATGTAGGGGAAAAAAGCTACAGCATCATTCTCTCCCTTGCGATTTCGAATTGCTAAATTATTGATTAATGTCATGGTGGCTGTTATTCAAATGGATTCCTGCTGCTGTTGTCCTACATTTCCATTTGAGTAGCCTCGGTTCAACAACAGAGGCTCAAATGTCGCCAATTTTGAGCGATGGTTTTCTTTTCACAGCAATGAATTATTACCTATGTCTGTCTTTTTGCTTGTGAACTTGGCATCGGTTTGTCAAGTGATTTATCATGAGCTAGGGCTCGAAATTTCAGACTGGGTAGAAGGAGGAAGGAGGGTGCAGGGAGTCACAAATCACAGCCCAAATCAGTCACCCAGTTCACCTCACTGAATCTCAGCCAGTGTCCCAATGGCACCCTATTCTCTATTTAGTGCACTACTTTTAACCAGTACCCATATATATGGCTCTTGTCAAAAGTAGAGTACTATTTAGGGCATCCGTACTCAACAGGCGGACCAGATCCAGACTCAGGACAGGGTCAATATGGACTGCAGGTGGGTAGGCCAAAATGTCTGCCAACAAGAGGGGTGTCAACAGTGAAGCGTTTAGGGTCGTTTGCATGAGTTGCAAGGTGAGGGTTTGTTACTGGCGCCGATAAATGACCATATCCATCTGGACCTTTGCCACCTTGGAAATTTGTACGACCGGACTTTCTCAATTAGTACTTGTTCCCCTGATATATGGAATAGGCTGCAATTTGGGACAAAACCAATCTTACATCTCCTCCAGTAGAGAGGGGAAACAGTGCCCTGACTCAAAGTGATGATGACAGATAGGATCATAACCCCAGATACCTATTGGCGGGTAGAACTGTGGGAAAGAGAAACAAGAGATGTACCAGATACGGTATGTGAATGTACAAAGGTAGATAGAGGGTACAAGGGGAAGAATCTCTATTCCAATGGTTGTCTAAGCTAACATATACCTAAATCCCAGTAACACTTCATCATAATTCATAATAACCTATGAGCCTTATAATAGATGTATTATTAGCAATGTAAAGGGAGAAACTGTTAAATAAATATACGTATATTGTACCTCTAGTGTCGCAATGTCTTCTCACTATATTGCCTTCATGTGAGTGGGATTTGGTCACATTCTCTTTCTATCAATCCCCCCATCCCCCTTTCTTTGTGCAGATACTCTTATATAACCAGGCTATGAGGGCTATGCTAAAGGACAACTGCATGTCTCCCTCCTGCGGGGCTTATCTATCACACACACGCGTGCACACGTACACTCAGATACACACATGCACATGCATGAAGTAGAAACCCACACTGACGCAAAGGGACATAGACTGGGCACCTCACACAACCTCCGTCGTCACACATATGTACCCTGAGCACATGCATTCATGCATGCATGCACATGTATGCAATATCTCTTTCTAGCATTCGCTCCTCTCTCTTTCACACACACGCACACATATACTGTATCTTCATGATTCACTAGATATGAAATAGCAGCACAGCACAGCAGAGAGATATAGAGCACAACTGCCCCCTGCTGTTTCAACAAAGAACTACAGCCCTTATTCATAAAGCGTCTTATAATAAGAGTGAATAGCCTAGGCTTCATCTTCATCAATGGGTGAGTCAGTGTCACTGAAAATGTATTGAGTAGCCTACTTTACATTTACATTGTTTTACATTGTAGTCATTTAGCAGACTTACAGTTAGTGCATTCATCTTAGCATGGTGGGACAACCATATAGCACAGGCGTAGAAAGTACATTTTCCCCCAATAACATAGCTATCAGTACAGTGAGAGCTGGGGGGGAGGAGGAGGATTATTTAATATACTGTTTCAGATGTTTTCAGAAGATGGGCAGGGACTCTGCTGTCCTAGACTTAGGGCGCATGAATCGCTAGCGGGACACCTACGACAACATCCGGTGAAATTAAAGAGCACGAAATTCAAATATCGTAATATTAAATGTTCATAAAAATACAAGTGTTTTACATCATTTAAAAGCTTAACTTCTTGTTAATCCAACCGCGTTGTCAGATTTCAAAAAGGATTTACGGCGAAAGCATACCATGAGATTATCTGAGGACAGCGCCCCACATCAAAATACTTTTTCAACCAGCACAGGCGTCACAGAATCACAAATAGCGATTAAATAAATCACTTACCTTTGAAGATCTTCCTCTGTTTGCAATCCCAGCTACACAATGAATGGTCATTTTGTTCGATAAAGTCCTTCTTTATATCCAAAAAAGTCTGTTTAGTTGGCGCCAATGATATCAGTAATCCACTTGTTCAACATGCATACAAACAAATCCAAAAAGTTACCGGTAAAGTTCGTCCAAACAAGTCAAACGATGTTTCTAATTAATCCTCAGGTACTCTAATAACTAAATAAACAAAAATATTTAAGACGGAGAATAGTATGTTCAATAGGGAAGATAAATAAAGACGGGCGCGCACCTCATTCACGCGCCAACAAGACTACTTTTCTAATGAGATATACCTTGGAAAAACTACTTGCTCATTTTTCAAGAAACAAGCCTGAAACCCTGTCTAAAGTCTGTTGCCATCTAGTAGAAGCCATAGGAACTGCAATCGGGGTTCTATCTACTTGTATACAGTGGGGCAAAAAAGTATTTAGTCAGCCACCAATTGTGCAAGTTCTCCCTCTTAAAAAGATGAGAGATGCCTGTAATTTTCATCATAGGTACACTTCAACTATGGCAGACAAAATGAGAAGAAAAATCCAGACAATCACATTGTAGGATTTTTTATGAATTCATTTGCAAATTATGGTGGAAAGTAAGTATTTGGTCACCTACAAACAAGCAATATTTCTGGCTCTCACAGACCTGTAACTTCTTCTTTAAGAGGCTCCTCTGTCCTCCACTCATTACCTGTATTAATAGCACCTGTTTGAACTTGTTATCAGTATAAAAGACACCTGTCCACAACCTCAAACAGTCACACTCCAAACTCCACTATGGACAAGACCAAAGAGCTGTCAAAGGACACAAGAAACAAAATTGTAGACCTGCACCAGGCTGGGAAGACTGAATCTGCAATAGGTAAGCAGCTTGGTTTGAAGAAATCAACTGTGGGAGCAATTATTAGGAAATGGAAGACATACAAGACCACTGATAATCTCCCTCGATCTGGGGCTCCAGCAAGATCTCACCCCGTGGGGTCAAAATGATCACAAGAACGGTGAGCAAAATCCCAGAATCACACGGGGGACCTAGTGAATGACCTGCAGAGAGCTGGAACCAAAGTAACAAAGCCTACCATCAGTAACACACTACGCCGCCAGGGACTCAAATCCTGCAGTGCCAGACGTGTCCCCCTGCTTAAGCCAGTACATGTCCAGGCCCGTCTGAAGTTTGCTAGAGAGCATTTGGATAATCCAGAAGAAGATTGGGAGAATCTTATATGGTCAGATGAAACCAAAATATAACTTTTTGGTAAAAACTCAACACGTCGTGTTTGGAGGACAAAGAATGCGGAGTTGCATCCAAAGAACACCATACCTACTGTGAAGCATGGGGTGGAAACATCATGCTTTGGGGCTGTTTTTCTGCAAAGGACCAGGACGACTAATCCGTGTAAAGGAAAGAATGAATGGGGCCATGTATCGTGAGATTTTGAGTGAAAACCTCCTTCCTTCAGCAAGATGGAAGGAAGATGAAACGTGGCTGGGTCTTTCAGCATGACAATGATCCCAAACACACCGCCCGGGCAACGAAGCTCGTAAGAAGCATTTCAAGGTCCTGGAGTGGCCTAGCCAGTCTCCAGATCTCAACCCCATAGAAAATCTTTGGAGGGAGTTGAAAGTCCGTGTTGCCCAGCAACAGCCCCAAAACATCACTGCTCTAGAGGAGATCTGCATGGAGGAATGGGCCAAAATACCAGCAACAGTGTGTGAAAACCTTGTGAAGACTTACAGAAAACGTTTGACCTCTGTCATTGCCAACAAAGGGTATATAACAAAGTATTGAGATAAACTTTTGTTGTTGACCAAATACTTATTTTCCACCATAAGTTGCAAATAAATTCATTAAAAATCCTACAATGTGATTTTCTGGATTTTTTTTCTTCTCATTTTGTCTGTCATAGTTTAAGTGTACCTATGATGAAAATTACAGGCCTCTCTCATCTTTTTAAGTGGGAGAACTTGCACAATTGGTGGCTGACTAAATACTTTTTTGCGCCACTGTATTCCATAGGCTAGCATTGAAATGGCCTGTGACCTCAAAAAACAATCTGGATGGATTTTCCTCGGGTTTTCGCCTGCCATATCAGTTATGTTATACTCACAGACATTATTATTCATTTTTAGAACTGTCAGTGTTTTCTATCCAATGCTACCAATTATATGCATATCCTTCTGGGCCTGAGTAACAGGCAGTTTACTTTGGGCATGTCAGTCATCCAAAATTCCGAACACTTCTCTGTATGCCGAAGAAGTTGGGGAAACTGGTTCCACAATTTTGGTGCCAGGACAGAGAAGAGCTTGGACTGGGCTGTGGGAGCTGGATAAGTCGAAGGGTTTGATGGCACAAGCGGGGAGCCCAGCCAACAGCGAGTTGGAGTAGTCCAGACGGGAGAGGACAAGTGCCTGGTTTAGGACCTGCGCCGCTTCCTGTGTGAAGTAGGGCCGTACTCTACGGATGTTCTAGTGCATGAACCTGCAGGAGTGGGTCACTGCTTTGATGTTTGCAGAGAACGACAGGGTGTTTGTTGTCCAGTGTCATGCCATGGTCCTTTGCACTCTGGGAGGGCGACACTGTGGAGTTGTCAACTGTGATGGAGAGGTCATTGAGCGGGCAGGCCTTCCCCGGGAGGAAGAGCAGTTCCATCTTGTTAAGCTTGCGGTGGTGGACCAACATCCAAGATGAGATATCTGCCAGGCACGTAGAGATGTATGTCGCACCCTGGGTGTCAGAAGGGGAAGGAGAAAAGTAGTTGAGTGTCATCCGCATAGCAATGATAGAGACCATGTGACGATATGACGGAGCCAAGTGACTTGGTGTATACAGTAGTTAGAAGAGGAGTGGGCCTAGAACCGAGCCCTGGGGGATCTGATGGTTCATGGTGTTGAAGGCAGCGCAAAGATCTAGGAAGATTAGAACAGAGGCGAGAGAGTCTGCTTTGGAGGTGCGGAGAGCCTCAGTGACAGAGAGAAGAGCAGTTTCAGATGAGTGACCTGTCTTGAAGCCTGACTGGTTGGGGTCAAGAAGATCATTCTGAGAGAGATAAAAAAAAAATTATCAGAGACAGCACGCTCAAGTATTTTGGAAGAAAAGAAAGAAGGGATACAGTTCTATAGTTTTTAACGTCAGATAAATTGAGTGTTGGTTTCTTGAGGAGGGGAGAAACTCGGGCCATTTTGAAAGAATGGGAGAAGGGTTTGGAGATGGGGTCGAGCGGGCAGGTTGTCAGGCAGCCAGACCTCACTAGGTGCAGGATGTCATTTGGAGAAAGAGGGTAGAAATATTAAGGTGTAGGGTAGTTCGGTGTGAGCGAGACCAGTGGACTCAATAGGCTGAGTGAATGCGTAGCGGATGTCATCAAAAAAAATCTAAGTGCATGACAAAGTCGTCCGCAGAAAGGGACAAGGGTGGTTGGAGGATTAAGGAGGGAGGAGAAGGTGGAAAAGAGTTTCCTAGGGTTAGAGGCAAACGCTTGACATTTAGAGTGATAGAAAGTGTCTTTAGCAGTGGATACAGAGGAAGAGAAGGTAGAGAGGAGGGAGTGAAAGGATGATAGGTCCTCCGGGAGTTTAGTTTTCCTCCATTTTCGCTCAGTTGCACACAGCCCTGTTCTGTAAGCTCGCAACTAGTCACTCAGCCAAGGAGCAGGAGGGGAGGGCCGACCCGATCGGTAGGAAAGTGGACAGTGCAAGTCATAGGATGCGGAAAGGGAGGAGAGTAGGGTCAAAGAGGCAGAATAAGGAGACAGGAGGGAGAAAGATTTAGCAGAAGGGAGAGATGATAGGATAGAAGAGGAGAGAGTAGTGGGAAAGTAGAGAGCGAAGATTGCGATGTTGCATGACCATATTGGGTAGGGGCTGAGTGGTTAGGGTTGGAGGAAAGGGAGACAGAAAAGGAAACAAAGTAGTGATCAGAGACCTGGAGGGTGGTTGCAGTGAGATTAGTAGGCGAGCAGCCTCTAGTAAAGATGAGGTCAAGCGTATTGCCTGCCTTGTGAGTTGGAGGGGATTGGGAAATGGTGAGGTCAAAAGAGGCAGAGGGGATGACAGAGTTGGAAAGAAATTAATCGAAGGCAGACGTCGGGAGGTTGAAGTTGCCAAGTACGAAGAGCGGTGAGCCAACGTCAGCAAATAAGATTATCAAGGTGTCAAGCTCATAGAGAAGCTCTCCAAGGGCACATGGTGAGTGATGGATGACAATAATGTTAAGATTGAGTGGACAAGTGACAGTAACAGCATGGGTTTCAAATGAGGAGATGGACAAGTGTTAGCAGTTGATGTTATTCTTCAATAACACAGACCCAGAAGCCAATCAGGGGGGGAAAATATATGTTTATTCAAAGAGAACAAAATCATAGATGTTATGCTGGAAAGTGGATGGTAGATGTTCATTCTCCCCTGTTCTCAGTATTTTCTCCAATGAACAAAGAGACAGGATGTAGTTTATACCCAGGCCTAGCTTGTGGTTGACCAATTAGAATTCCTTGTAGTAAAATTTAGCCAATGGCCAAATACCAAGTATCCTGTTTCAGGCTCAATGTATAGACAATTTGGACCAATGAGAACTTGCCATATGTAGCTATGAGTCTAAGACTGGAACCCCTACACATATTCTAAACAGATGTGGAACTGAAAAACAACCTGTGTCCCTCACCCATTAATCTTCAGTTCCCCATTACAGAAAAACAACCATTTCCATGAATCGTTAATTCCCTGCGATGTGTATTTATCTTTTAATATTTGAACACAGGTGAGAGAGGGAGAAATTAGAAAATGTCCACTTAGGAGAAATGAGTAAACCAGTGCCACTACCGCAATGACCAGATGCTCTTGGACTATGAGACATAACATAGGTAGATGAAGAAAGAGCAGTTGAAGCAGCAGTGTACTCTGGGTTGATCCATGTCTCTGTCAGGGCCAAAAAGTCAAGGGACTGAAGGGCAGCACAGGCTCAGATGAACAGTGCATTCCGGAGACCATGAATTCCACATGGGTTGTGTGCGCAGGGTACACTAAATTAGAAGGGTTGCAGCCAAGGGGTTGGGAGGGCCTGTAAAGCCTACAGGGAGAGGTGAGAACAGGTATAGAAAACACACACATAATTGGCAAAGCTACAAAAGAGCTAAATTAGATCATCTGTAAGTAACTAGGTAAGACACTCAAGTGAGACAGTGGTGTGGAGACTTCCTGTCTTTCCTTCCTCGAAAAACACGGCAGAACAGTCTTTGTTGTTTCGCAGACAGTTTTGTTTTTTGTGTGACTCAACCGCCACTGACACAGCTGCTGCTGAGCAACCAGGGGAGACTGAAGAAATAACACTAATAGCTAACTGCCTAGCAGAGGTGGAGAGCACACCTCCCTGTACTAATTGCTGATTGCCTAGGAGAGGAGAAACCCCTCCCCCTCCAAAACAACAACTGAGTCACAAATTGCCCTGCCCCTTGGACCTGGTTGACGAGGCAACAATCATCAAGTTATGAGCAGTCAGCAGTTCACACACCAAGTAGGCTACTGGGATGACAGGCAGCACTTAAAGTAGAAAATAGATATCAGGAGTCCTCTAGAGAAAGAATGAAGCACACTGAGATGGAGCCTGAGGAGCTGGTTATATACACTCAGAAAAGAGATGAAACCACTCCCACTCCAATACAGTACCAGTCAGAAGTTTGGACACACCTACTCACTCAAGGGTTTTTCTTTATTTGTACTATTTTCTTCATTGTAGAATAATAGTAAAGACATCAAAACTATGAAATAACATATGGATTCATGTAGTAACCAAAAAAATGATGTTTTATATTTGAGATTCTTCAAATAGCCACCCTTTGCCTTGATGACAGCTTTGCACACTCTTGGCGTTCTCTCAACCAGCTTCACCTGGAATGCTTTTCCAACAGTCTTGAAGGAGTTCCCACATATACTGAGTACTTGTTGGGTGCTTTTCCTTCATTCTAAGGTCCAACTCATCCCAAACCATCTCAATTTGGTTGAGGTCGGGTGATTGTGGAGGCCAGGTCTTCTGATGCAGCACTCCATCATGTCTTCTTAGTCAAATAGCCCTTACACAGCCTGGAGGTGTGTTTTAGGTCATTGTCCTGTTGAGAAACAAATGTCCCACTAAGCGCAAACCAGAAGGGATGGTGTATCGCTGCAGAATGCTGTGGTAGACATACTGGTTAAGTGTGCCTTGAATTCAAAATAAATCACTGACAGTGTCACCAGCAAAGCACCCCAACACCGTCACACCTCCTCCATGCTTCACGGTGGGAACCACAGATGCAGAGATCATCCGTTCAACTACTCTGCGTCTCACAAAGACATGACGGTTGGAACCAAAAATCTCAACATTTGGACTCATTAGACCAAAGGACAGATTTCAGCCAGTCTAATGTCCATTGCTCGTGTTTCTTGCTCATGTTTCTCTTCTTATTATTGGTGGTCCTTTAGTAGTGGTTTCTTTGCAGAAATTTGACCATGAAGGCCTGATTCACGCAGTCTCCTCTGAACAGTTGATGTTGAGATCTGTCTGTTACTTGAACTCTGTGAAGCATTCATTTGGGCTGTAATTTCTGAGGCTGGTAACTCTAATGAAGTTATGCTCTGCAGCAGAGGTAACTCTGGGTCTTCCTTTCCTGTGGTGGTACTCATGAGAGCCAGTTTCATCATAGTGCTTGATGGTTCTTGACATTTTCTGTATTGACTGACCTTCATGTTTTAAAGTAATGATGGACTGTAGTTTGTTTCTCTTTACTTATCTGAGCTGTTCTTTCCATAATATGGTCTTGGTCTTTTAACAAATAATCTTATGTATACCAACCCTACCATGTCACAACACAATTGATTGGCTCAAGAATGAAAGAAATTCCACAAATTCACATTTTAGAAGGCACACCTGTTAATTGAAATGCATTCCAGGTGACTACCTCATGAAGCTGGTTCAGAGAATGCCAAAGCTGTCATCTAGGCAAAGGGTGGCTATTTGAAGAATCTCAAATATAAATTATATTAGGATTTCTTTAACACTTTTTTGGTTACTAGATGTTTCCATATGTGTTATTTCATAGTATTGATGTCTTCACTAATATTCTACAATGTAGAATAAAGTAAAAAATAAAGAAAAACCATTGAATGATTAGGTTTTCTAAAACTTTTGACTGGTAGTATATATACACTACCGTTCAAAAGTTTGGGATCAATTAGAAATTAGTTTATTTTTAGAAGAAAGGCAATTTCTTGGTCCATTAAAATATCATCATATTGCAAATTGATCAGAATACAGTGTAGACATTGTTAATGTTGTAAATGACCATTGTAGCTGGAAAGGATGATTTTTTAATGGAATATCTACATAGGCGTACATGGGCACCCATTATCAGCAACCATCACTCCTGTGTTCCAATGGCACGTTGTGTTAGCTAATCCAAATTTATAATTTTAAAAGGCTAATCGATCATTAGCACAGCTGAAAACTGTTAACTGGCCTTCTTTAGACTTCTTTAGCATCAGCATTTGTGGGTTCGATTACAGGCTCAAAATGGCCAGAAACAAAGACCTTTCTTCTGAAACTCATCAGTCTATTCTTGTTCTGAGAAATGAAGGCTATTCCATGCGAGAAATTGCCAAGAAACAGAAGATCTCATACAATGCAGTGTACTACTCCATTCACAGAACAGTGCAATTTGGCTCTAACCAGAATAGAAAGAGGAGTGGGAGGCCCTGGTGCACAACTGAGAAAGAGGACAATCACATTAGAGTGTCTAGTTTGAGAAACAAATGCCTCACAAGTTCTCAACTGGCAGCTTAATTAAATAGTACCCGCAAAACACCAGTCTCAACGTCAACAGTGAAGAGGTGACTCGGGTATGCTGGCCTTTTAGAACACAGACGCTGGACAGAGGAAGATTGGAAAAAAGTGTTATGGACAGACGAATCTAAGTTTGAGGTGTTCGGATCAACAAAGAACATTCATTAGATGCAGATAAATAAAAAGACGCTGGAGGAGTGCTTGGCGCTATCTGTCAAGTATGGTGGAGGGAATGTGATGGTCTGGGGGTGCTTTGTTGGTGGTAAAGTGGGAGATTTGTACAGGGTAAAAGGGATGTTGAAGATGGAAGGCTATCACTCCATTTTGCAATGCTATACCATACCCCGTGTAGAGCGCTTAATTGGAGCCAATTTCCTCCTACAACAGGACAATGACCCGAAGCACAGCTCCAAACTATGCAATAACTATTTAGGGAAGAAGCAGTCAGCTGGTATTCTGTCTATAATGGAGTTGCCAGCACAGTCACCAGATCTTAACCCTTATTGAGCTGTTGCGGGAGAAGCTTGACCGTATGATACGCAAGAAGTGCCCATCAAGCCAATCCAACTTGTGGGAGGTGCATCAGGAAGCATGGGATGAAATCTCTTCAGATTACCTCAACAAATTCACAACTAGAATGCAAAAGGTCTACAAGGCTGTAATTGCTGCAAATTGAGGATTCTTTGACGAAAGCAAAGTTTGAAGGACATGATTATTATTTCAATTAAAAATAATTTTTTATAACATTGTCAACATCTTGAATATATTTCCTATTCATTTTGCAACTCATTTCATGTATGTTTTCATGGAAAACAAGGACATTTCTAAGTAGCCTCAAACTTTTGAACAGTAGTGTATATATTTACCCCAAAAATATATGGGGGATTGGAAATGATGCAGACAATTACATTGATGGAAGATAACAATCTATGCGCAATATATTAAAGATGATCCACACCCTAAAAACAATGGGGTGCTGTCGTGCCCTCTTCATGATTGTGGTGGTGTGTGTGTGTGTGGATCCTGTTAAGCTGGAATGGTTTTCCTCCTCTTCGTCTGAAGAGGAGAGGCGAGAAGGATAGGAGGACCAATATGCGGTGTGGTAAGTGTTCATGATGTTTATTTTAACGACAAAACTGAACACTAAAATACAAAAACAATAAACGTAACATGAATAACCGAAACCGAAAACAGTACTGTGTGGTGAACAAACACAGACACGGAAACAAACACCCACAAACAAACAGTGAAACCCAGGATACCTAAGTATGATTCTCAATCAGAGACAACTAATGACACCTGCCTCTGATTGAGAACCATACTAGGCCGAAATATAGAAATCCCAAAATCATAGAAAAACAAACATAGACTGCCCACCCCAACTCACGCCCTGACCATGCTAAATAACGACAAAACAAAGGAAATAAAGGTCAGGACATGACAGTACCCCCCAAAGGCAGCTCGGGACTGAGGGGCAGCTCGGGACTGGCTGGAGACTCTAGCAGCTCTGGAAAGACGGGAGACTCTGGCAGCGCTGGAGAGGAGGAAGGTTCTGGCAGCCCTGACAGGCGGGAGCACCTGTAGGGCTGAGATGGAGAGACAGCCTGGTGCGGGGGGCTGCCACTGGAGGGCTGGTGCGTGGAGGTGGCACTGGATAGACCGGACCATGCAGGCGCACTGGAGCTCTTGAGCACCGAGCCTGCATGGTCCGTTCCTGGTTGAATGCTCCCGGTCACCCGGCCAGTGCGGCGAGGTGGAATAACCCACACTGGGCTGTGCAGGCGAACCGGGGACACCATGCGTAAGGCTGGTGCCATGTACGCCGGCCCAAGGAGACGCACTGGAGACCAGATGCATAGAGCCGGCTTCATGGCACCTGGCTCGATGCCCACTCTACCCAGCCGATACGAGGAGCTGGTATGTACCGCACCGGGCTATGCACCCGCACTGGGGACACCGTGCGCTCCACAGCATAACACAGTGCCTGCCCGGTCTCTCTCGCCCTCTGGTAAGCACAGGAAGTTGCCGCAGGTCTCCTACTTGGCTTCGCCACACCTCCTGTGTGCCACCCCCCAATACATTTTTGGGGCTGACTCTCGGGCTTTCATCCGCGCCGCCGTGCTGCCTCCTCATACCAGCGCCTCTCCGCCTTCAATGCCTCCAGCTCTTCTTTGGGGCGGCGATATTCTCCTGGCTGTGCCCAGGGTCCTTTCCTGTCTAGGACCTCCTCCCAAGTCCATGTCTCTAAATAGTGCTGCCTCTCCTGCTGCTGCCGCTGCTGCTACTGCTGCCTTTCCTGCTGCTTCCTGTTACCACGCCGCTTGGTCCTTGGTTGGTGGGTGTTTCTGTAATGGTTTTCCTCCTCTTCATCTGAAGAGGAGAGGCGAGAAGGATCGGAGGACCAATATGCGGCGTAGTAAGTGTTCATGATGTTTATTTTAAAGACAAAACTGGACACTAAAATACAAAATCTAAACGTAACGTGAATAAGGAATTTGAAGCTTGGGGTTGAGCTCGGAGGGGACTATGGTATTGAACGCTGAGCTGTAGTCTCTGAACAGCATTCTTACATAGTTATTTCCCCTCTTGTCCAGGTGGGAGAGGGCAGTGTGAAGTGCAATTGTGGATCTGTTGGGGCGGTATGTGAATTGGAGTGGGTCCGGGGTGTCTGTGATTATGGTGTTGATGTGCGTCATGACCAGCCTTGGTGTGGGAGTAATGATTAATAAAATGGTGAACAAACTGTACATGTCTTATATTTGGTTTATTACTTATTCTAAAGTTTTACCTAATTGATGTATTCAAATGGTTATGACAGTCATTTTAGTATTTTCACATCATTGTCCATATTTGTCGATTACACGGTTATACAATTACTGTCCATTTACTCTTGTTGTGCCATGATGATCATTGACACTTAAGATAGCGAAAACTATAAATGTGCCAATCTCTCCTTACTGATAGACTACTTTGAAGGCGAGGACAAATACGAGTGATTGTGTAATGTAGTTGAATTATTCCTTTTAGTTTGTTTACACTTAGTGTATATTTTACCTTTTGTTCTTCCTCAAGTTTTATTCCCTGTAAGGACCATTTGGGTAGGCTACAATTTGTGAGGTTGCTTGCCACTTAATTTTTCAACCCATCTCTGGTGTTTAAATTCTGGAAATAGGGTTTTTGCTGACCAGAAGTATTGCATAGCATCAAATTGTATTGAAGTGTTGAGACAGATTTCTTGAGTGGTGCAGCGGTATAAGTCACTGCGTCGCAGTGCTAGAGGTGTCACTACAGACCCGGGTTCGATCCCTGGCTGTATCACAACTAGCTGTGATCGGGAGTCCCATAGGGCAGCATACAATTGGCCCAGCATGGTCCTGGTTAGGGGAGGGTTTGGCCGGGGTAGGCCATCATTGTAAATAAGAATTTGTACTTAACTGACTTGCCTAGTTATATAAAGGTAAAGTAAAAAATGTTTAAGAATATGAAATCACTGGAAAGACACAGATACACAACATAACCTGGTAGATAATAATGCTTAGAGGGAGAAATGTGATTTACAGACACTCAATCATTACTAGGACACTGCTTTGGATTAACATACAATTCCTATTCAGCTTTTAGGGAGTTAATGTTATGACAGAAAATACAGGAAGGAAAGAATACAGATAATATTACACTCCATAGACAACAGTCCTTGAGTCCCAACTCACTGCTGGAGCTTCCGCAACATTGACTTAATAATCGACCTATTAATGCATTCACGTGTGCCATACAATGGGGCAGAGAGACTCTGAACATTACTGCTGTCTCCGAATGATAGAGGGCTGAACAAGGCCATTAGAATGATATCAGCGTCTCCACTAGACAGGAAGCGTATTATTCCCAAATCAAAGAGTCCCTCCATTCACACACATCATCAATGGTGGCACGGAGACAGAACAGCATAATTAGAGCCATCCTCATGTCAAAGCAACAGTCAACAACTCATTGTTAAGGAGGCGTAATCAACAGCTCCCAGTAGGCTAATGGTTCCATCCTGATTTGGCCAAGCTCAATCTGCTCCACAATGGCGAGAGTCCAGGACAAAAAACAACACAGATGAGAAAGACCACAATGGACAGGTACGGCAGAATGGTGCACTGTTTCAAAAGGCTGCACTGTGCTGTATGCCACACAGGCGTGCACATGCACACACACCACACACGGTTCATCCACCAGCTCATAAATAGAGAAAAAGTTTCAAGGACACATTTGTCATTCAGAGTAACCTCACCAATATATACACAGACACACATTTCTTCCAACTTTGCCTATCTGTTGCTTTGTCCAGGCTTCCGTGCCCCTTGTAATGGACACTGAGGTACTGGGGCACAAGGCTGACCCCACACACTGTGGCCTTGGTAGAAGTCAACTGGTCTAGAGTTTTTCCTTAGTCAAAAAGGGGCTTATGTGGTTGGAGTGGCAGAAGATGTGGCAATACTGAATTTGGGGAATTGTTCTATTCTCACATACTGTCTCGTTTTTATTTTGGTCTCAAAGATTACATTATTTTAAATAGGTCAATTATCTTCTCTACAAACTTTCCATCTGGTTTAAGTATTGTAGATTTACACTGAATGCGTTACTCCATGCCCATTTTTTATTATACTGTAAGGCCCAAGAATGTCCTATCCAGGACAATTGTCAATTTGTTCAAGACCAAAGAGAAGAGTCTAATGCAATGGAACACTGAAGCTGTGTACGAATACCCATACTAACATACTCTATACTACATACTATATACTATTAGTTTGTTTTTGTATACTGTAAACTATCCTTTCAGTTGAGCATACTAGCGCTTCACTTGTCTACCGGAAGTGGGTGCTGTTGCTATGCAACCTCTTGCTAGCTTGTTAGCATAAATTACTAGCTCGACATTTTATGACTTTGGGTGTGTTATTAAATTCAATCTGGAGTGCTAGACTGCGCTCGGAGTGTGCCCTGGACGTTCGTAAATTCAGAGCGCTGTTAGATTGTTAATTTGTATATTCAGTGCACAGACTGGACGCTCTGGCTGAAGAGTTGGGTTGATCCGAGCATTCTGACCTCACAACGGCAGTCAAGCACCCAAGCTAACTGGCTAACTTGCAAGCTACTTCCAGACACAAATGAGAGAACACCTCACTCTGACCATTTTACTCCCCCTAGCAGAGTTGGTTTGGCTGTTTTGAAACCGGCCATATTCAACTGGTGTTGAGCATTCATAAATTCATCAGTTATTCTGGTACACTCAGACAAGAGTGCTCTGAAATCGGAGTAGAAAGCCAGAGCGAATTTAAGAATGCACCTGAAAGTCAATTGAGAACGCACAACGACTAATAATCAAGTCAATAAACATTGGGTAGTTGGTTAGATAGCATATAGTTAATATACTGGCAAGTTCGATGTATTAGTAGCCAACAAATTTTAGGTAGCTAGCTAACATACCAGTAAATACTGCTGTAATGACATGCTATGCAGTTCGTAAGGATAGAGTGAATAACAAATTGTCAGCTAACATAACATGTAAGGTAACTTATTTGAAATGTAAATTCTTAATTACATTGCTCAACATTTTCTTAACATTTGTCATAATTAGTTAAAGCAATGTATTTGTATCCGCTCTCGTTGGACTTCGGCTGCATATTTTCCAAAATGTTGAAAAACAAAGAACTTCGAGTCCGGCAGGCCCGGGCATGGATCAAAGCTGGCGAGACAGTCAATGACGCCATCAAAATTGCTACAGAAAAAAAGGAAGAAGATCAAGCAAGCCGAGTCTCAAGCATCCCCTCAAACTCTATGTGTGGGGTCCAATTTTTCACTAGGGACCAGGCCCATATTTGATTTTTGATGTTAAGTTTAGCTATTTACAAAGCAAAAGGTACATGAACATTTTTTGCCTACACCTCACGAACTGCTATGTGTTCCACAATAATTCACTGTTTCCAGGGACATTTTGGATTGAGAAATTGACGATACAAAAATGCAAAAAATACATTGATCATCTCAGCAAGGTTTTAACCGTCGTGGAGCTGGGGGGAAGTGCAACTAAAATGTAGTTAAAATTAACATCTGCATTTTGAATCTTTTATCTCATTGTTTTATTAATGAAAGCATAAAGATGTTGATGTAGAACTTTTAGGGCCAAATTGAGGAGTTTTCACACCTACAGCAGAAAGACTATAAAGAGTTGTTTGTCAATTCATAATCCATGTGCCATGGAATGTCTTCCCAACTATTTTGCAATCTATATGGCTCTCCGCCAATAATTACATTTTGTGGATTGGAGGATTCTAAATTGTTTGTTTATATTTTGGAGATTATTTAATCTTCAAGGACATCCCGGCCTGCCAAACCCTCCCCTAACATGGATGACGCTGGGCCAACTGTGTGTCGCCTTATGGGTCTCCCAGTTGCCGCTGGCACAGGTATCAAACCAGCATCTGTAGCAACGCAGTTTGCACTGTGATGCAGTGTCTTACACCGCTGCGCCACTCGGGAGGCACCATCCACAAAGTTTCAAAATACAGGGAGGTATTGGCAAGAGCCTATTGTCCTGCTAATAGTCCATAATATATTGACATGCGCAAGAGATGGTGGTAATATTTTTCCTTTAAGAAACTATAATACATTGTGTCCAGGTCAGGATAACCAAAACGTGTCTTTATTAAAGAATATCAGAAAGAATGTTGGTACTTATTTATTTTGATCCAAAGCCATGAATGAGTAAGTCACTCAGCTTATGTACAGTTGAAGTCGGAAGTTGACATACACCTTAGCCAAATACATTTAAACTCAGTTTTTCACAATTCCTGACATGTAATCCTAGTAAAAATGCCCTGTCTTAGGTCAGTTAGGATCACCACTTTCTTTAAAAAATGTAAAATGTCAGAATAATAGTAGAGATAATTATTTATTTCAGCTTTTATTTCTTACATCACATTACCAGTGGGTCAGAAGTTTACATACACTCAATTAGTATTTGGTAGCACTGCCCTTAAATTGTTTAACTTGGGTCAAAAGTTTCAGGTAGCCTTCCACAAGCTTCCCACAATAAGTTGGGTGAATTTTGGCTGATTCCTCCTGACAAAGCTGGTGTAACTGAGTCAGGTTTGTAGGCCTCCTTGCTCACACACACTTTCTCAGTTCTGCCCACAATTCTATAGGTTTGAGGTCAGGGATTTGTGATGGCCACTCCAATACATTGACTTTGTTGTCCTTAAGCCATTTTGCCACAACTTTGGTATGCTTGGGGTCATTGTCCATTTGGAAGACCCATTTGTGACCAAGCTTTAACTTCCTGACTGATGTCTTGAGATGCTGCTTCAATATATCCACATAATTTTCCTCCCTCATGATGCAATCTATTTTTGGAAGTGCACCAGTCCCTCCTGCAGCAAAGCAACCCACAACATGATGCTGCCACCATCCCAACCGTGCTTCACGATTGGGATGCTGTTCTTCGGCTTGCAAGCCTCCCCCTTTTTCCTCCAAACATAATGATGGTCATTATGGCCAAACAGTTCTATTTTTGTTTCATCACAGACCAGAGGACATTTCTCCAAAAAGTACAATCTTTGTCCGCATGTGCAGTTGCAAACTGTATTCTGGCTTTTTTATGGCGGTTTTGGAGCAGTGGCTTCTTCCTTTGCTGAGGGGCCTTTCAGGTTATGTCGATATAGGACTCGTTTTACTGTGGATATAGACACTTTTGTACCTATTTCCTCCAAAATCTTCACAAGGTCCATTGCTATTGTTCTGGGATTGATTTGCACTTTTCGCACCAAAGAACCTTTATTTTTAGGAGACAGAACACGTTCCTGAAAGGCATGACGGATGCGTGGTCCCATGGTGTTTATACTTGCATACTATTGTTTGTACAGATGAACGTGGTACCTTCAGGCGTTTGGAAATTGCTCCCAAGGATGAACCAGACTTGTAGAGGTCTATAAGTAATTGTAGAGGTCTATATGTAATCTCCTGACCCACTGGAATTGTGATACAGTGAATTATAACTGAAATAATCTGTCTGTAAACCACAAACCACAAATTACCTCTAAATCCCGAAGGATAATCTCAAAACCTTTAATTGAGTAACCACTGTAGGGGTTGTATACAGAAGATAGCCCTATTTGGTAAAAGACCAAGTGCATATTATGGCAAGAGCAACTCAGATAAGCAAAGAGAAAATGACAGCCCAACAATACTTTAAGACATGAAGGTCAGTCAATCCGGAAAAGTTCAAGAACTTTGAAAGTTTCTTCAAGTGCAGTCACAAAAACCATCAAGCGCTATGAAGAAACTGGCTCTCATGGGGACAGCCACATGAAATAAAGACCCAGAATTACCTCTGCTGCAGAGGATAACTTCATTAGAGTTACCAGCCTCAGACTGCAGCCCAAAATAAATGCTTCAAAAAGTTAAAGTAACAGACAAATCTCAACATCAACTGTTCAGAGGAGACTGCGTGAATCAGGCCTTCATGGTCGAATTGCTGCAAAGAAACGACTACTAAAGGACACCAATAATAAGAAAAGACTTGTTTGGGCCAAGACATACGAGCAATGGGCATTGCACTGGTGGAAATCTGTCCTTTGGTCCGATTAGTGCAAATTTGAGAGTTTTGGTTTCAACCGCCGTGTCTTTGTGAGATGCACAGTAGGTGAACGGATGATCTCTGCATGTGTGGTTCCCACCGTGAAGCATGGAGGAGGAGGTGTGATGGTGTTAGATGATTTGCTGGTGACACTGTCTGTGATTTATTTTGAATTCAAGACCCAATTAACCAGCATGGTTACCACACCATTCTGCAGCGATACGCCATCCCATCTGGTTTTCGTTTAATGGGACTATCATTTGTTTTTCAACAGGACATTTGACCAAGAAGGAGAGTGATGGAGTGCTACATCAGATGACCTGGCCTCCTCAATCATCTGAACTCAAACCAATTGAGATTGTGTGGGATGAGTTGGACTGCAGAGTGACGGAAAAGCAGCCAACAAGTGCTCAGCATATGTGGGAGCTCATTCAAAACTGTTGGAAAAGCATTCCTCATGAAGCTGGGTGAGAGAATGCCAAGAGTGAGCAAAGCTGTCATCAAGGCAAAGGGTGGCTACTTTGAAGAATCTCAAATATAAAATACATTTTGATTTGTTTAACACTTTTTTGGTTACTACATGATTCCATATGCGTTGTTTCACAGAAAATATTTGGAGGGAGCTGAAAGTCCGTATTGCCCAGCGACAGCCCCGAAACCCGAAGGATCTGGAGAAGGTCTGTATGTGTGCAAACCTGGTCAAGAACTACAGGGAACCTATGATCTCTGTAATTGCAAACAAAGGTTTCTGTACCAAATATTAAGTTCTGCTTTTCTGATGTATCAAATACTTATGTCATGCAATACAATACAAATGAATTACTTCAAAATCATACAATGTGATTTTCTGGATTTTTGTTTTAGATTCCGTCTCTCACAGTTGAAGTGTACCTATGATAAAAATGACAGACCTCTACATATTTTGTAAGGAGGAAAACCTGCAAAATCGGCAGTGTATCAAATACTTGTTCTCCCCACTGTAGGTGTACAGATGTCCATTATCAGCAACCATCACTCCTGTGTTCCAATGGCACGTTGTATTAGCTAATCCAAGCTGATAATTTTAAAAAGCTGATTGATCATTAGTAAACCCGTATGTTAGCACAGCTGAAAACTGTTGTGCTCATTAAAGAAGCAATTAAACTGGCCTTCTTTAGACTAGTTCAGTATCTGGAGCATCAGCATTTGTGGGTTCGATTACAAGCTCAAAATGGCCAGAAACAAACACTTTCTTCTGAAATTCATCAGTGAATACTTGTTCTGCGAAATGAAAGCTATTCCATGTGAAAAATTGCCAAGAAACTGAAGATTTCGTACAATGCTGTGTACTACTCCCTTCACAGAACAGAGCAAACTGGCTCTAACCAGAATAGAAAGAGGAGTGGGAAGCCGCGATGCACAACTCAGCAAGAGGATAAGTAAATTAGAGTGTCTTGTTTGCGAAACAGACGACTCACAAGTCCTTAACTGGCAGCTTCATTAAATGGTACCCGCAAAACACCAGTCTCAACGCCAACAGTGAAGAGGCACCTACGGGAGGCTGGCATTCTAGGCAGAATTGCAAAGAAAAAGCCACATCTCAGACTGGCCAATAAAAATAAAAGATTAAGATGGGCAGAGGAACTCTGCCTAGAAGACCAGCATCCCAGAGTCGCCTCTTCACTTTTGACGTTGAGACTGGTGTTTTGCGGGTACTATTAGCCTTTTAAAATTGCCCACCCTGGAAGCCATAGTTTCTCCATGTATTTGAAAAATCTTCCCAGGTCCCCTACCTTTCGATAACCACTCAGCGTAGAAAGGGAAAAATGGCATGCTCTGATCCAGTGGAAACTTCATAAAATGGGCCTACCTGATTCCTTCTTATCAGTGCTTGACTTGGACTGAAATAGGTTCCCGTACTCATTTTGGGTGCTGGTACTGTTTGGGATAGGGAGCAGCACTTTCACGTTTGGATGAAAAGCGTGCCCAGAGTAAATTGCCTGCTACTCAGGCCCAGCTGCTAATATATGCATAATATTGTCACAAATATTACCGAAGGTGACTCCCCTTCTTGTTCGGGTGGAGCTCGGCGGTCGTCGTCGCCGGTCTTCCAGCTATCACCGATCCGTTGTTCTGTGTTCCTTTGGTTTTGTCTGATTGGTAGCACCTGTTTCTTGTTTGGTTGTTAGGGTAGGGTTATATATAGTTTGTTCAGCCCGCTTCTGTTTCGTGCGGGCTTGTTCGTCTGTTCTTTGTTTGAGTGTATTTTGTTTGTATTTTGGGTGTCACGCTGTCCGTTTATATTTCTGTTCATTTGTTTTCCTGCTTTTGTTCATGTTATTTATCCGGGAAATTAAAGCGTGTTTTTTCCCACATCTTTTGCTCTCTGCGCCTGACTCCACACCTCCTCACTCATCTGCCGTAACAAATATTAGTAGATTAGATAGAAAACACTCTGAAGTTTCTTAAACTGTTTGAATTATGTCTGTGAGTATAACATAACTCATATGGCAGGGGAAAACCTGAGAAAAATCCAACCAGGAAGTGGAAAATCTGAGGTTTGTAGTTTTCAACTCATTGCTTATCCAATATACAGTATGTATGGGGTAATATTGCACTTCCTAAGGCTTCCACTAGATCTCAACAGTCTTTAGAACCTTGTTTGATGCTTCTACTGTGAAGGAGAGGGGGAATGGGAGCTGAATGAGTCAGAGGTCTGCCAGAGTGGCATGAGCTGATCACAAGCGCTCACGTGAGAGTTAGCTTGCGTTCCATTGCATTTATACAGACAAAGGAATTCAACAGTTGGAACATTAATGAAGGTTTATGTTAAAAACATCCTAAAGATTGATTCTATACATCGTTTGACATGTTTCTACGAACTGTAACATGACTTTTCTTCTGAACTTTCGCCTGGACTTGCCCACGCGTCGTGAGTTTATATTTGAACGCGCTAACAAAAGGAGGTATTTGGACATAAATAAATTATTTGGACATCAATGATTATCGAACAAATCAAACATTTATTGTGGAACTGGGATTCCTGGGAGTGCATTCTGATGAAGATCATCAAAGGTAAGTGAATATTTATAACGCTATTTCTGACTTCTGTTGACTCCAACATGGCGGATATCTGTATGGCTTGTTTTGTTGTCTGAGCGCTGTACTCAAGATTATTGCATGGTTTGCTTTTTCCATAATTAAAAAAAAAATCTGACACAGCGGTTGCATTAAGGAGAAGAATATCTCTAATTCTGTGCATAACACTCGTATCTTAAATTAAAGTTTATTATGACAATTTCTGTAAATCGATGTGGCTCTCTACAAATTCGCTGGATGTTTTCGAGACACAACATTACTGAACAATAACGCGCCAATGTAAACTGAGATTTTTGGATATAAGTATGAACTTTATCGAACAAAACATACATGTATTGTGTAACATGAAGTCCTATGAGTGCCATCTGATGAAGATTAGTGAATCATTTTATATCTATTTGTGCTTTTTGTGACTCCTCTCTTTGGCTTGAAAATGGATGTATGTGTTTTTGTGACTAGGCTCTGACCTAACATATGTTGTGCTTTTGCTGTAAAGCCTTTTTGAAATCGGACATGATGGGTAGATTAACAAGACATTAAGCTTTAATTTTGTGTATTGCACTTGTGAATGTATGAAAGTTACATATTTCCAAAAAATATTTGGGAATTTCGCGCGCTGCCTTTTCAGCGGAATGTTATCGAAGGGTTCCGCTAGCCATAAGAAGTTATATTTAGGTGCAGGAGCTCCACAATACTTTTGAGCTAATATTGTATAAGAGGAACAGGAGCTCAAACAGTAGAAAATGTGAGGTGCTGGTTCTCAGCTACAGTGAACTCCTGCCCAAGTCAAGCACTGCTTCTTGTCCTTTGTGCAAATAACTACAGCTGTATCTGTGCCGAGCTCACTGGAGCTGGAAACCCTGATGGCCCAGAATATTTTATACAATGTTGCAAATTTGCCTGACCCAAGTTAATAGTTGATACAATGTTTCAAGTTTGTTGCAGACAGGCCATGTATAGCCAATGTGATTTTAAGATTTTTTTTTATGAGGATCTTTTCTACAAGCAGGCTGCAATGTTTTTATTTGTGGGCTATAAGTAGGCTATTTTTACTATTTTAGTTGGAAATGGCAATAGAAGTTACTTTTTAGGTTTGTATAATTTTAATTTAGATTTGGATAGAATTTTGATTAACCACATGACAATGAAATGTTGCGCAAACATTTTATTGCTTATGCAATTGCATGAAAAAACAGAGTAATGGCCTCTATTAAAAAGAAGAGGGTCCCATCAGCTTTCTATATGCTAGGCCTACTATATTTATTTCTCAACATTCCTAATATCAATATCAATGGATGGCATGAAAATGAACAAAGCGAAAAGCGTCCTCAATTCGTTATTTAAAAAGGTTTTTGATGCGCAACTGTCCCAGACTATGTTTGGAATATTTATTTCTCCCACAGAAAAGTTCAACTTTTGTACTATGGGGGATAGTAGATTGACATAGGCTAGTTCTTTTGCTGTTCGTTAGAACTACTCATCTTGTTGGCTGACAAAAAGTAAATGTGGACAGTTGTTCCAACATTTTCAATATGCGCCTCAGATAATTGGATAAGGACATGCACAGTTGCGTCCCCGATGTGTCGGTCTTCACTTAGCAGTAGGCTCCACTATAATCGAGAATTTCAATAAGCACTTCTCACTTCTCTACGTCTGGCCATGCGTTCAACCGGGCTACCCCAACCCCGGCCAACAGCTCTGCACCCCCCGCAGCAACAGATCACCAACCATTTTTAATCCCACCGTACCTTCCCCGCTATGCAATCTGGTTTCCGATCTGGTCACGGGTGCACCTCAGCAGTGCTCAAGGTCCTAAACGATATCATAACCGCCATCGATAAAAGACAATACTGTGCAGCCGTCTTCATTGACCTGGTCAAGGCTTTCGACTCTGTCAATCACAGTATTCTTATCGGCAGACTCAACAGCCTTGGTTTCTCTAATGACTCGCCTGGTTCCCTAAATACAGATAGAGTTCAGTGTGTCAAATCGGAGGGCCTGTTGTCCGGACCTATGGCAGTCTCTATGGGGGTGCTACAGGGTTCAATTCTCGGGCCGACTCTCTTCACTGTATATATCAATGATGTCGCTCTTGCTGCGGGTGATTCTTTGATCCACCTCAATGCAGACGACACCCTTCTGTTTACATCTGGCCCTTCTTTGGGCACTGTGTTAACAAACCTCCAAACAAGATTCAACATCATACAACACTCCTTCCCTGGCCTCCAACTGCTCTTAAATGCAAGAAAAATTAAATGCATGCTCTTAAACCGATTGCTGCCCGCAACCGCCAGGCCGACTAGCATCACTACTCTGGACGGTTCCGACTTAGAATATGTGGACAACTATAAATACCTAGTTGTCTGGCTAGACTGTAAATTCTCCTTCCAGACTCACATTAAGCATCTCCAATTCAAAATTAAATCTAGAATCGGCTTTTATTTCGCAACAAAGCCTCCTTCACTCATGCTGCCAAACATACCCTCGTAAAACTGACTATCCTACCAAGCCCTGATTTTGGCGATTTATAAAATAGCCTCCTATACTCTACTCAGGAAATTGTATGCAGTCTATCACAGTGCCATTCGTTTTGTCACCAAAGCCCCATATACTACCTATCACTGTGACCTGTATGCTCTTGTTGGCTGGTCCTCGCTACATATTCATCGCCAAACCCACTGGCTCCAGGTTATCTATAAGTCTTTGCTAGGTAAAGCTCTGCCTTATCTTAGCTCACTGGTCACCATAGCAACACCCACCCGTAACACACGCTCCAGCAAGAATATCTCACTGGTCACCCCCAAAGCCAATTCTTCCTTTGGCCGCCTTTCCTTCCAGTTCTCTGCTGCCAATTACTGGAATGAATTGCGAAAAATCACTGAAGTTGAAGATTTATATCTCCTCACTAACTTTAAGCGTGTCAGAGCAGCTTACTGATCGCTGCAGCTGTACACAGCCTATCTGTAAATAGCCCATCCATCCAACCAACTACCTACCTCCTCCCCTTATTTGTTTTTGTTTTTCTGCTCTTTTGTACACCAGTATTTCTACTTGCACATCCTCATCTGCACATATATCCTTCCAGTGTAAATTGCTAAATTGTAATTACTTCGCCACTATGGACTACTTATTGCCTTACCTCCTTACTTCATTTTCACACACTGTATACGGATTTTTCTATTGTGTTATTGACTCTACATTTGTTTATCCCATGTGTAACTGTGTTGTTGTTTTTGTTTCACTGCTGTGCTTTATTTTGGCCAGGTTGCAGCTGTAAATGATAACTTGTTCGCAACTGGGCTTCCTGGTTAAATAAAGGTGAAAAAAAATTGTAGCCTGTGAAAAAGACCCGATCACGTGATGGAGAGCCATGTGAGTGAGAGGTGCTTCAGCCCAAGGGCACAACGGCCACTGGCCACAAAAGGCATGGATTTTTTTAAGGGGCATTACGACCACACAAAAGGGATGCCGCCAGAAAATTCGAGGCATTATCAAGTGCTTGTCAAATTGTGAATGAGAGACTGATGAAGTGTGTACAGCCTGCGCAAAAAAACTAAGCACAGCTCATGCCTTTCAAGCAACTTTTTTCAAATTTACAAATTTACAATGTATTAAAAATCCAAACATATAACCCAACGTTTGTAGAACAACTAAAGTTACATTAATAACTGTAAATTAAACATATATAGGACTGCCTATTTATTTGTTAGCTGCTCACAACAGAATAGCCGCATGTGTACACTCCCTCAAATTATTTGGAGAAAATATTATTTGTATTTTATTCAGCTTTGTTCAATTGTTTTCTTCATACTATAAAATAATACAAAATGATGCTACGGAATTCTAAGCAAATCTTGTCTGCTAAATGAACTAGTGTAGCCCACAGCTACACATTTGGTATAGCCAGATGAAGACATAACAACTCAGGACAACTCACAGTTTGCTGTTCTGTTCTTCTGAAATAGACTTCATGTTTCTTTAGACCTGTCTATCAATGTGCCTTCACAGCCAATGAAGGCACAGTGATGCTGAAACGTTGGTGATTTACCCAATAAATTACTTTATATAAGGAGTGTGCGACTCTCTTTATTTTTATAGTTTAGTTAGTCAGCACCTCCACACACAAAAAAATGTATTGGTGTGCGCCAGCTCATGTTTTTTATTCTTTAGACCTGTCTAAAATAAATTATGGATTTATTGTGAAGATTTAGGCCATATTATATGGATTTATTAGACTTTTTTAAATGTAGGTGTTCCAAAAGTCTGCTTCAGAGGCTTGTAGGCTATGTGTGGAAGCCAGGAGGTGCTAAATGTGTTTATGTTCATTAACGTTCAATTACCGTGAGCCCGGTAGTTATTTGCTTGACAATCACCAGCTGACAAAATTTCGTGACCACCACAGCCCTCTCTGGCACTGACATTTTTGTTTTGTAGCTGTCAAATACTTGCTTCCTCTGTCCTCAATTGCATGCAATGCAATCCTTGATTTATTGCATCCCCTCTCCTTCTCAAAGCCCATTGGATGAGAATATCAGAGGTCCCTCTTCTCTCACCTTCTTATTCAATGGGTTTTGAGGATGCAGCGAGGAGATAGGATGTGAGGAATGAAGGAAATGCAATTGAAAGGATGCTCGCCTTGTTTCCTCCATTCCTCCCCTCCCTCTCAAAGCACATTGGGGGAGAGGAGAGAAGGTTCCTCCCATCGGGCTTCAATGCACTTTCAACGAGAGGCAAGGAGTAGAGAAAAAAGGACAGAGGAAGAAGGAATGTGATGTCTAGTTCACACATAAAGGGAAAGGGAGCTACATAGTCAGTTGTACAACTGAATGCATTCAACTGAAATGTGTCTTTTGCATTTAACCTAACCCCTCTGAATGAGAGAGGTGTGGAGGGCTGCCTAAATATACACTGCTTGAAGAGTTCACTAATAATAATGATTTCATTATTGGTTATTATTATTGTCAATGGTTTTGTTGACAGAACCCATTGTATAAAATGATTATATATATCAACTATTAAAAAATATAAAAATGCTGTTGGAAGGTTTAGCATGGCTACAAAGGATAGTGAGGTCGAATAAAGCACAAACAGACCTGGCTACTAGGCAAGACAAAGAAACATGCAGTGTCCATGTTTCATGTGACATTTTGAATGAGATGTAGATGTTTTGTTGTAGCTATGAGTTATGGTCTCATTGTGTCTATCTATACTCTTATTCCTGTAACTACACATGTGAAGCTGCAAAGAAAATCATATTTAAATGTATATCAAACCATTTTTAAATGTTGACCTTGATTTCACAATTTGGCCCATTTATTTCTAGAAAGACCCATATACTGTACACTAGATTACTGATATAGGGCACTGTGTTAAAAGACACCGTGCCTCCAACTTGGCATTCCCCCACCATTGTAGAAAATATTTTAGAAGGTATATAAATGTGTTATTGTTCATATTCGTATTGCCTCATTTATTATATTACAGACACCTTAATACTTTTAAATGACATTTTGTGAGCTTAACATAAAAATAACCAAATTTGAACAATTTTCCTTAAAGTATTTTTGTTGTTGTTGAGATTACTAATGATAATGTCCCCACGACAACAGAAACATACTTAAATACATGTAATTAAACATTTAATTGAAATACTGCAGAATACCATGAATTCCAATGGAGAATTGCTTCTACTGGGGAGTGCCAATATGGCCGAATAGTTACTTCAAAGCCTCTAAATGGCCAATACATAGCATCAGCAATCCAGGGATTACATACATCATTGGCTGTGAAGTGCAGAGCCTGAGCTCTGATGTAATTTATAGTGTCTTACAGAACAGCCACTGCATTCCAATCTGCCATTTTCAACCTGTATACGGGTAAAAGTGTAAAGGGCTACAGGTCCAGTATGTAGCTTTGTGGATGACCTGACCAACTTCACATAGAAACATGAGTTATCTGTCATTCTCATTGAAAGCAAGTCTGATTATTTGGTAGATCTGTTCTAAGTGCACTATTTCTATGATTCCCGTCCATAAGTTATGCTTTTGCATCATTACTTTGGTTTTCTAAACCAGTTTCAAACAACTTAAAATTTTATCTTTTTGGTTATGGAAAGATATTCCACAGCAGTTTAGATTGTACAATGACTCTAAACTATACATTGCTTATTTTGTCACAAATTGAAATTAGACAAGCATGCTAGAATTTTTGGAACCAGATAATGGCTGAGCAATTTTTATATATGCATGAAATCACCAATTTAATTGATGCAAAGGCCAAGACTTATTGTGGGACACCACTTGATCAATGTTATTTCACTATTTTCTCATCTAAACAAAAAGAGTGCTTTCATCATTCAACATTTGCTGTTATTCACAGACAGTTGAAGTCAGAAGTTTATATACACTTAGGTTTGAGTCATTAAAACTATTTTTTAAACCACTCCACAAATGTATTGTTAACAAACTATAGTTTTGGCAAGTCGGTTAGGACATCTACTTTGTGCATAATACAAGTCATTTTTACAGACAGATTATTTTATTTCACTGTATCACAATTCCAGTGGGTCAGAAGTGTACATACACTAAGTTGACTGTGCCTTTAAACAGCTTGGAAAATTCCAGGAAATTATGTCATGGCTTTAGAAGCTTCTGATATGCTAATTTGCATCGTTTGAGTCAATTGGAGGTGTACATGTGGATGTATTTGAAGGCCTAACTTCATACTCCGTGCCTCTTTGCTTGACATCTTTGGAAAATCAAAAGAAATCAGCCAAGACCTCAGAAAAAAAATTCCACAAGTCTGGTTCATCCTTGGGAGCAATTTCCAAATGCCTGAAGATACCAAGTTCATCTGTACAAACAAACAATAGTATGCAAGTATAAACACCATGGGACCACGCAGCCATCATACCACTCAGGAAGGAGACGCACTCTGTCTCCTAGAGATGAACGTACTTTGGTGGGAAAAGTGCAAATCAATCAGAGAACAACAGCAAAGGACCTTGTGAAAATGCTGGAGGAAACAGGCACAAAAGTATCTATATTCACAGTAAAACAAGTCCTATATCAACGTAACCTGAAAGGCCGCTCGGCAACGAAGAAGCCACTGCTCTAAACCCAACATAAATAAGCCAGACTACGGTTTGCAACTGCACATGGGGACAAATATTGTACTTTTTGGAGAAATGTCCTCTGGTCTGATGAAACACAAATAGAACTCTTTGGCCATAATTACCATTGTTGTGTTTGGAGGAAAAAGGGTGAGGCTTGCAAGTCGAAGAACAACATCCCAACTGTGATGCACGGGGGCGGCAGCATCATTTTGTTGGGGTGCTTTGCTGCGGGAGGAACTGGTGCACTTCACAAAATAGGTGGCATCATGAGGGAGGAAAATTATGTGGATCTATTGAAGCAACATCTCAAGACATCAGTCAGGAAGTTAAAGCTTGGTCGCAATTTATGGGCAAAATTACCAAATACTAATTGAGTGTATGTAAACTTCTGACCCACTGGGAATGTGGTGAAAGAAATAAAAGCTGAAATAAATCATTCTCTCTACTATTATTCTGACATTTCACATTCTTAAAATAAAGTGGTGATCCTAACAGACCTAAGACAGGGAATTTTTACTAGGATTAAATGTCAGGAATTGTGAAAACTGAGTTTAAATGTATATGGCTAAGGTGTATGCAAACTTCCGACTTCAACTGTACATACACTGTTTTTGGAAAGATGAGGTATCTCAAACTTTGACTGTTACACACTAAAACACCATGGTGAGCGCCACATTTTGTTGTTTTGGCTCTGTACTCCAGCCCTTTGGATTTGAAAAGATAAAAATACTATGAAGTTAAAGTAAAGGCTGACAGCTTTAATCTGAGGGTATTTTTATCCATATCAGGTGAACTGTTTAGAAATTACAGAATCTTTTCACTTTGCCATTATGTGTAGAGGGATGAGAGAAAAAAATCTTATCCATTTTGAATTCAGGCTATAACGCAACAAAATGTGGAATAAGTCAAGGGTCAATGGGTATGAATACTTTCTGAAGGCACTGTATATCCCCTACTATGTAAAATTAGAATGCAAAATGCCTTCTCAGCTTTCAATTTGCAAAATAAATACTGCCGTGTGTATCAATCACTCGCTTGGCCAGAGCCTGCATTTCAAGTAGGATCTAATCTTGCCATCTTTTCATTTTCCTCTGTAAATGAGGAACCTCTTCATAGAGGGACTCCCTTAGTCGTCAGCCAGGAGACACTGTTGGTTCACAGCCTTATGGATGCTCTTGTCTCGGGATCAACGATAACACGGTTACCATGGCTACTGCACCTTATCATTCTCATATTGCATTACACATGGTTTAACAGTGAGGAGAAAGATATACATTTTTTCAATTGATGTGTAGTACAGAATCGTCATCTACTTAATACTATTCATCTGTGATTGGACATACATACGAGGGTAAGCGTGGAACAAACCTTGGAGCTCACTCAGAGGGGGATATTATTCTTACTGAAATGTTGTTTAAAAGGCATTAAACTGATTACCAGACAAGTAATGGATCAACATCTATTTAAATGTGAAAGAAAGCCTGGCTTCATACAGCTTATCACTTGCTTTATCTTAAGTGTTTTTCTCTTCACTGCAAAACAAATTGTAATGAAATATGAGAATGAAAAGGTGATGTTGCTATGGTAACCATGTTATCGTTGCTTTGAGACAAGAGCCTCCATAAGGCTGTGAACTAGGGGGGTGCCAACATGGCCATACACGTATTTGTAATCGTATCCGTAATTGACAGTTAATAGTCGGATCGGATGATACTCGTGATCGGAAAAACTTTCAGAGGTCAGTTTGCTGTCACTCAGTCAGAATGTGCATTAGCATTTCAACTTTTTTTCCCTACCCTTGCCCCAATAGTTAGATATTATGCACATTGATACACTACATGACCAAAAGTATGTGGACACCTGCTCGTCGAACATCTCATTCCAAAATCATGGGCATTAATATGGAGTTGATCCCCCTTCTGTTTCTACAACAGCCTCCACTCTTCTGGGAAGGCTTTCCACTAGTAGTTGGAACATTGCTACTGGTACTTGCTTCCATTCAGCCACAAGTGCATTAGTGAGGTTGGGCAGTGATGTTGGGCAATTAGGCCTGGCTCACAGTCGGCATTCCAATTCATCCCAATTGTGTTTGATGGGTTTGCGGTCAGGGCTCTGTGCAGGCCAGTCAAGTTCTTCCACACCGATCTTGACAAACAATTTCTGTATGGACCTCGTTTTGTGCACGGAGGCATTGTCATGCTGAAACAGGAAAGGGCCTTCCCCAAACTGTTGCCACAAAGTTGGAAGCACAGAATCGTCTAGAATGTCATTGTATGCCGTAGCATTAAGATTTCCCTTCACTAGAACTAAGAGGCCTAGCCCGAACCATGAAAAACAGCTCCAGACCATTATTACTCCTCCACCAAACTTTACAATTGACACTGCATTTGGGCAGGTAGCATTCTCCTGGCATCTGCCAAACCCAGATTCGTCCGTCTGTCTGCCAGCTAGTGAAGCGTGATTCATTACTCCAGAGAGCACGTTTCCACAGCTCCAGAGTCCAATGGCGGCGAGCTTTACACCACTCCGTCCGACACTTGGCATTGCGCATGGTGATCTTATGCTTGTGTGCGCCTGCTCGGCCATGGAAACCCATCTCAAGAAGCTCCCAACGAACGGTTCTTGTGCTGACATTGCTTCCAGAGACAGTTTGGAACTTTGTAGTGAGTTTTGCAACAGAGGACAGACAATTTTTACACTCTACGCTGTCCCATTCTGTGAGCCTGTGTGGCCTACCACTGTGCAGCTAAGCCGTTGTTGCTCCGAGACGTTTCTATTTGACAAACTAACTTGTTGGAAAGGTGGCATCCTGTGACGGTGCCACGTTGAAAGTCACTGAGCTCTTCAGTAAGGCCATTCTACTGCCAATTTTCTATGGAGATTGCATGGCTGTGTGCTCGATTTTATACACCTGTCAGCAACCCGTGTAGCTGAAGTTGCCGAATCCACTCATTTGAAGGGTTATTCACATACTTTTGTGTATATAGTGTAGCTTGATAGCAAACATCCTCGCTGCGTGATTTATCATAGTTGCAGGCACCAGCAATCTAAATCATTAGTCCCAAAACATGCAAGGAAAAGTGGTTGGATGAAATTATGAAGAGACTGGAAGGAGAAATACAGCTTCACTTTATCCAATCGGAGAAGCAGGATCATCTGTCGCAGCCGGCCGTGACCGGGAGACCCATGGGGCAGCGCACAATTGGCCCAGCATCGTCCAGGTTAGGGGAGAGATTGGCCGGCAGGGATGTCTTTGTCCTATCTCGCACTAGTGACTCGGCGCATTAGTGCGGCTGGCTTCCGGGTTATGTGGACATTGTGTCAAGAAGCAGTGAGGCTTGGTTGGGTTGTGTTTCAGAGGATGCACGGCTCTCGACCTTCGCCTCTCCCCACCCGAAAATTTAAAAAAATTCTGATCATGGATAATTACAAAACATACTCGTATCCAGAAAATTGCCCATACATGTTACGATACTCGTTTTGTCCGATTACTCGTGACACCCCTACTGTGAACCCGCCGCGCTTCATGAGGACTAAGTGAGTGCAGGCGCTGGACAAAAGAGAGATTGCAAAATAAATACTGCCGTGTGTATCAAAGTGAAAAATGAGAAGTATTGAGAAGGCATTTTGCATACTAAGTTTACATAGTAGGGGATATACAGTGCCTTCCGAAAGTATTCATACCCCTTGACTTATTCCACATTTTGTTGTGTTACAACCTGATTTCAAAATGGATTAAATACACTACCGTTCAAAAGTTTGGGGTCACTTAGAAATGTCCTTGTTTTTTAAAGAAAAGCGCATTTTTTTGTCAATTAAAATAACATCAAATTGATCAGAAATACAGTGTATACATTGTTAATGTTGTAAATGACTATTGTAGCTGGAAACAGCAGATTTTTTATGGAATATCTACATTGGCATACGTAGGCCCATTATCAGCAACAGTCACTCCTGTGTTCCAATGGCACGTTGTATTAGTTCATCCAAGTTTATCATTTTAAAATGCTAATTGATCATTAGAAAATCCTGTTAGCACAGCTGAAAGCTGTTGTCTTTATTAAAGAAGCAATAAACTAGCATACTTTAGACTAGTTCAGTATCTGGGCATCAGCATTTGTGGGTTTTATTACAGGCTCAAAATGGCCAGAAACAAAGACCTTTCTTCTGAAACTCGTCAGTCTATTCTTGTTCTGAGAAGGTAAGGCTATTCCATGCGAAAAATTGCCAAGAAACTAAAGATCTCGTACCACCTTGTGTACTTCTCCCTTCACAAAACAGAGCAAACTGGCTCTAACCATAATAGAAAGAGGAGTGGGAGGCCCCGGTGCACAACTGAGCAAGAGGACAAGTACATTAGAGTGTCTCGTTTGAGAAACAGATGCCTCACAAGTCCTCAACTGGCAGCTTCATTAAATAGTACCCACAAAACACCAGTCTCAACATCAACCATGAAGAGGCGACTTCGGGATGCTGGCCTTCTAGGCAGTTGTCGCAGTGACATCATAAACATTCTATTGAAATAGTTACTTCCATAGTGTAGTCTTTTGTTTAGACATGTAGCTAGCTAGCTAAAGAATGAACCATAATCCCAACTCATAATGTTACTACCCTGCATGAATCGGCAGGTAGCTAACCAACCAGGTTCAATGTTAGCTAGCTAACATTGAAGAGCAACACTTATGCAGTTCTACTACGTGATATCTTTTTTTTATGTTACAAAGGATTACACATACTGACCATCTCATGTTATAGACAGAAGCGTTCTACATGGCAGACCAATCTGAACTCATCTCTCGGCATGTCCAGCCCACTCATTATCTCAGCCAATCATGGCTAGCGGGAAGGTTGCTGCCTTTTTCCGTGGCTAAACCAACTAGGCTGGTAATTTAACAATTGTATTCATATTTTATTATTAAGGCACATGAAAGTTCACATGTTCAAGAAGGCATTTGCCCAAAAAACATTTTTTTAATTAAGATTTACGTTCACGTCATCACTCCTGTGAAGTAGTGACGTGCGACATACGCCTAGTTTCCTGAAACGAGCCACAAATGGCAGCATGATTCAATAATAATTTTTATGCAGTAAGCAGACCTATATTTGTTTGTCTACTGCCTGGATACAGGAGGTTTTTATTATTAAAACTGGAAGAATAAATCGGTAGGGGACATACCACTTGTAGAGAACTCAAAACCATTCTAAACCATGTTAAGATTCATTAAGTACAGGAAAAAGGTATGTTATGCCACACACACACACACTGCATTCATACTGCAATGCAGATCTGATTGAATTCACCCTTGGGAAGTGATGAATGAGCAATCGAAATCGAATTTGAAAAAGTGCAATCTATGTGTATCTTTAGTGTTTACCCTGAACCAGCCCTTAAAGTATGTATGACGACTATTGGTCTGTTCGGAAAGAATTTATATGAACTGAACTGTACAGGACCTGAAAACAACTGTATTCTATAGCATGTTGCCTCTGGTAATGGTGAACTGCTAGAAAGAATCCTTAATGGACAATGTTCTAAATTATGTTGTAAAATTGACTACCATCAACAGATATTTGAAAACAAAGGGTTTACTCATTTCAACTTGGGGGAATGGGTTTGTAAGGTAATGGAAGGAGATCATTGCAATGCTTG